>NC_134554.1:723043-1026765 GCF_025594145.1 Primulina tabacum | reverse complement strand
AATTTAAAATCAAATTAATGTCTTTTTAAAAATATTTTCGTAATTATCTTTACAAATAACCCGGCCCATATCAAGTAACTTATCCTACTCCAGTGTCCATCTTACGGTGCCGGGTGAACAATTTGGGAGAAATCAAGGGTAAAATCATGCAGATCTTCGTGAAAACCCTAACTGGAAAAACCATCACACTGGAGGTCGAGAGCAGTGATACCATCGATAAAGTTAAGGCCAAAATTCAGGTTCCATTTTGATGATTGATTCCTCTTTTCTCATCCCTGTTGATTTTTTCATCTGTTATCTTTGGTAACCTCTTATCTGATCTTCAGCTATTTTAAATTGGATCATTTGATGCTGTAATGCTGATTATATTGTTCTGTTTGTCAAGTGTTAACGATATTGAAGGAACTAGGGGGTTCTGAAATTGCTATTTTTTCGTGATTTAAGTTTGGATTTCTAGTGGTGGAGCTGAACGAGGTGGGGGGGTTGGGGGGGGGGTGGTGGCTCCCTACTGTGACGGGCGACTGACCCGCTAGTGCTGAGCCTCCTTCCAGTTACGAGCCACAGAAGCTAGCAAACAAATGCATTAATAGCTATGATGCAACTTGAAATAGAGACATATATTGTTACAGATTTGATCCTTAACACCATCAAGATCAGTTGTATTGCGTAATTTGCCGAGAACAAATTAATGATTCCAGATCAACCAACTAGTCTATGATGTATATGCAGCAATGCACCAGAAAAGTAAAATCAACTTGACAGAAACAAAGAAAGTTAAGCCAACAAAATTAAAACACGCCATCGATTTACGTGGTTTGACCAATGTGACCTACATCCACGGGAGAGGAACCACTTTTATTAAATCAACAAGTCTTTACAAAGCTTACACCAAGAATAAGAAATATAGTATGATATTTCAAGCTCTCAACTTTTCAGCCCTTATTCTTCTCTTTTTCTATCCTTTGTTCCTTGTTATTATTCTGAATACTATAAGTTTCTTGAGTTTTTGAAAGCTCTTGTATCTTCCTTTTATACCAGCAAATTACCCCAACTAATTCAGTTACCGTTGGACTTGAAAGTTTCTATCTGTCATGGCCAGTTAACAGACTGATTCCCATGCTGCGAAGACCAAGAGTCAACCTTGTGAGACAACCCATTCCACATATATTGTTGCTGATTTCTATAGTTTGTTGTTTCTTTTTGTTCCGCTTATATTTTGTGTTTAAGCATTATGCTTGGTAATTGGAGTCCTGAAAGCTGTCCTGTAATATTTGCAGTATTTTGCGATTAGATTATCTTATGTTGACGTAAGAGTTTCTTCAATTTGGGCAATATGAAAGGCCATAGAAGATTATTTCTTTTTTCTCACGAGATTGGAAACTTATGCTCCTCGAGTTTAGTAACTTTTCTCTTTGGTGAAATTGGAGCGCACGCTGATTCAACTATAATACCTACATCTAATTGTGTTTTCAGTAGCGCAAAGTAGAGGTGTAAACGAGTCAATTGAGCCGAATATGATTGAAAATTTAGGGCTTGAATTCGGCTCGAAACTGATATGTTCGAGCTCCAACTCGATTCAAAACTCGAAAAAAGTTAATATTTTTTTCGTGTTTGATTCAGAGCCGAGCTCGGGTTTGAGCTCGGCTCGAAAAATTGGAACATATTCGCGAACTATTCTAAGTATTGCTCAAAAATAGATAGTTGAAAAACTCAAAATATATTTATATTATATTAATAATATCAATGTCCGCGATCGGCTCGCGAACTATGGAATAGTATAATTTGAGCTCGAGTTTTGTTCGGAAAAAAGTTCCGACATGTTCGAGTTCGGCTTGAATTCGATAACACGAATCAAATATTTTTCTAGCCAGCTGATATAGGTGGATTTTACATATTTTTCATGATATTTGAGGTCTCATTGTGTTACAAATATTGTTTTGATTGCATCCATTTTGTGGTGTTTTGTCATTTGTTATGTTTTTTTAGTTGCTCATATGTCGCGTGGTTGAAAATGCAGCAACTCGGGAATAAAACGAAGGGAAGTGGTCAAAGTGCGATAGATATCCGCTCGGGCGGAAACTTATGTGCGCCCGGGTGCATCGATGGGAAAAATAACAGCAGATTTACGAGGGACATCCGTCCGGACGAAAACTTATGTGCGCCCGGGCGCATTTGATTTTTCGGAAAGATTCTAGGGTCGATTTGTTTCCTTATTTTGGAGCCCATTGCTGCTATGGAAGGGGGGAGAGACGAAATTGAGAGGGGATTCAGCAGCCAAAGAGTGGAGAAAAAGAGAGAAAAGCTTGGAGTAAAGTTTTGGAGAAGAGAGAAGCTTGAAGTTGAAGATTATCGAGATTCCAAGCATCGTTCTTCGCGTTTTTCTTCAAATCTAGTATGTCTAATTTAGAATTTATTGTTTAAACAATCTTTTGCTTATTTTTAATATGAAGTCTAGTAGCTTAACTTTTATATTTGTTCGGATTAAGGGGATCCTACCCCGAACTTTGATTTAAGTAATTTATGTTTCGGCTATCGATTTATGATTGAGTATGCTACTGTTTTTCATTACGTTATTAAAGTGTAGCTAGCAATAATAATCATCTCATATCGCGAGTGAGTTCGAGAGATAGCTTGTGATAGGAACGAGTAGCATGGTCCGTGGATCTACATTTTACATAGAAATATGAAGTTGGATACATGTTGATAGTTATAGTCCTAAGGGTCGAAAACTAGGGGATTTCATTGATCGGCATGCGATTCACCTTTGATAAATAATTAAAGAAATTTAATTGCTTCACTGAGTAGAATTAGTTTGGCATAGCTTGAGAGGACGTGTTCAATTGTGTAAGAAATCCCATCAAAAGCGTAAATCATTGTCGAGCGAATTAAGTAAATAACGAGGGGTAGGTGAACCGAGATTCCCAACAAATTCATTTCTCATTGAATTTTAATTAATCATTCTAGATTATATATCTCATTATTTAATTCTTGAAATTTCTCTTTGAGTTTTTTATTTAATTATAGTAGCAGAGAACAATCATTCAAATTTCGTTGCTAAGGATTTGATAACTGAAAATAATAATTGCAAAATACAGTTCTAATGGAACGATACTCGTACTCTAGTACATTATATTATTACTTGACATCGTGCACTTGCGATTATTTCGAGCTTAAATATTATTAATTTTGACCAAGTGTTTTACGGGGAAGTTTTGCTCGATCACCAGCTCGAAAAGCTTGCGAATGGGCTCAGTTTGTTTACACTCTTGGCGGAAAGGGTTTGAATATTTGCACGAAAACTATTCATTTTCATTTTTCACCTTGTTTTCCTCATCTTTTGAGTGGGGACGAGCTGGATGTAATGTTGTATGGTAAAACATTGATTTGTTTTTGCATTTTGGTTTCCTTAGGAGCTCATCTTGTTCTGAAACTGATTAAATACGCCTCTTACTGCTTTTCCAGGACAAGGAAGGTATACCTCCAGATCAGCAGAGGCTCATATTTGCAGGTAAACAGTTAGAAGATGGCCGAACATTGTCAGATTACAATATCCAGAAAGAATCAACGCTTCACCTTGTCTTGAGACTAAGGGGAGGGACTATGATCAAGGTTAAGACCCTCAACTGGAAAAGAGATTGAAACCGATATTGAGCCAATTGATACCATCGACCGGATTAAGGAACGAATCGAGGAGAAAGAAGGAATCCCTCCAGTGCACCAAAGGTGTGGTACATTTTCTTTTTCTGCTGACTGAATCTTGATTTGATTATTGATTTTGTTAGATTTGCAAAAGTAGGTGGTCCAAACTCGCATGTTTTTATTTGAAGATTTTGGTTTTTTTCAAGCACATCTTTTGAACCATGACTTAAAGTCATGAAAAAATAACTGATTGACTTTGAATTTTAATATATTGGGCCATATGGTGAAACAAACATATTTTTTGTATGTAGGCTCATACATTGGTAAGCAACTTGCAGATGATAAAACTGCCAGACTACAATATCGAGGGAGGCTCTGTTCATTCACCCGGTTCTTGCTCTGAGAGGGGGGGTGGGGGGGGGGGGGGGGGGGGGAGTCTATGAAGAGCAACTGGGATTCCATAGATTTGCAATTAAATTTGACTTACTGGAAACCGGTTAATGTGGCTTATGATAGGCCAGTTTATTGAAATATTCATGAAATTGTGATTGTGTCTTCCCTTATTTACGTGTCTCAATTATGAGAATTTATTTTCTGTGAATCCTCTAATTGGCGGTTGAATCATATTGAATCACGGGATTGATTCACAGAGAAGTAATTCATCACTCGTGAGTCCGGAAAATTGTTTCTATTTGCTCACATGTCACTTTGTGTTACAACTACATAGTGGTGTTTCATAAACAAATGGACAAAATGATCGATGAGCTGGGAAGACTCTCCGATTTAAATCCTTCTAAATTTGTGGCCGTGTAAATTACGCGATGGGAAGAACGGTTATCGAAAGTGGTATCGTTGGGGGTAACCATAATTTGATACATTTGCATTTTTTCGCGAATGGCTATGATTTCCATGAGCCCCCAAAAGCGAGCCAATGTAGGCGTTGGTTCTTACAATGTCGACGATATTCTTTTACAAATGATCATGCAGTGTCTTTTAGTTTTAAGATCTTTTTCTAGTTAATGGACTGATATTTTGGGTTTAGAGTTTTACATCAACTCGAGAGATGAGTACGTTCTGCTAACGTAGGAGCTCTATTCTTGTCTACGTTTTCCCTAGTGCTAGGATACTGCGATCAGAAAAGTATGGCGCATGGATCTTCCAAGTAGACATCAAAGAAGTTACACAAGGAAATAAAATTACAAATCACATTAAAGACAATCATTGCGTTAGATATCTGAAGTCATACATTTCCGAAGAACAAATTTTAAGTAGAGCATAACTTGGCATCATAGGTTTCTGTCTTTTCTACACTTCATTGGAGTACAACTCTTTCTATTCGTGTTCCTTTTGTCTTCGTTACTTCTCCAATCTCGACTAAATAGAGAAATGGAAGAAGCATTGAACCACCATATAAAAGCATTTTATGCCTCAAACTGAGTTGCTATTCGAGGGTTCATCTTTGTTGGTCAAAAAACGGACAACAACGATGGTGATATTATCGGCACTTCCTCTCTGATATGCTTCCTGCATTAGCCTCTTTGCTGCTTCTTCGGGCTCTTGGATCGGTTTAGTCATCGAAACGGCTTCCTGTAGATAAAGTATTAATTACAAATATATTCAACCTTGGATATAACAGCAAGAATTCAGATTACACAACCAATGAACTCAACCCAAAATGTAGCACCTCATTCGTAACAACGTCCCAAAGTCCATCACTTGCGAGGATAAGGAACTCTAAGGTGTCATCAACCTTTTCCTCCTGTGGAAAACAAGGTATCAAAACATTGGATAGGATCACCAATGGTTTTGCTAGAAACGCCTTACACGCAAGAACATTAAGACCCGTTGAAGGCTTTCTTGAAAAATTTTCATAGCATGAAATGAGCCATAACGCTTTAAAATATCAGGAAATGACAAATTTGGGGCCACACACACGACGATCAGAATCATCAGATGTTCAAACAAAAAAGATCAAATTTCATGACAACACAACAATTCGTCCATATTTTCCTTCCATCAAAATAATATGATAGTTTGCATGATATTGACTTGTTCACATATATCATTATAAGAGAGTCTTTACAGCACACCTGGATTTCTGGATCCGCGACAACATACTGCTTCAACAGTCTATCACCAAATGCACGAGATACTGCAAGCACACCTCCAACTCTCCAAGTCCCTATAGAGAGTATTAAATCAGTAGAAAGCCGGAAACCATTCACACCGCAAGAATGATACTAAATAATAATCGAGAATGAAAAAGCTATGGTGACTACTACTACCTGCCCACATTACAAAACCTCCAGCATCTTCAATTCTCCGTCTCTCATCTGTTTGGTCCGGCTTGTGATCTCGGGAGACAGCAATGGCTGAAAAATACAACCAAACCATTTAATCCCGTGGAATAACAAATTGCAGAGTGAATACTCCATGGAATAGATAGTATATTGAGTACAGTCAGCATCCATAAAGGGCAGTAAGCTAGTATTATTCTGAAAAGTTTAAGTTCTAATGCTAACTGATAATCTTGCCTGTTTAATTGCATCAAATAAATACTCCCTGAATTTAAGGGTTCTAATTTCAGTATGTAGCGTTGTAAAGTGTCGGTTGTTGTAACTAAGTTATTATAAATAACAGTAACAGTTCAACTCAAGTATTTAATCCATATAGCGCCTAAATGTTAAATTTCCACTCTTGTACAGCGAAAGCAGCCATACAGGACTGCAGGCCATCACTGATATCCAAAAAATGTGATCGGTTTTAATTGGCAATGACTTTCATTCTCCATCTAAAGATAAAACTGATTCAACGAAGATTTCAGTTCGAGTAAATTGTATATAGAGATGCTTAAAAGAACCAAGCATGTCGATCTTACCATTACCAGCCCGGCAAACGACAGCTCTGGAATCACCAACATTTGCCACCAATAAACGGTCACCAACAAGGATAGCGGTGGAAGCAGTTGACCCTGCATCCCTGTTCTGATTATTTTCAGATTTCAACAACTCCGAGTCTGTATGACGGTATGCATCAGCTGGAAAGGAACCAAGACAGCAAAACAAAGCGAAAAGTAAGAGAAGCTTGTAATATAATGTAATAATTGTGATGAAACATGAAAAACATACCTATAGCCAATTTGGTGTCCGAAATAAATGTTGGGTGCCCGATCAGATTACTGAAAAGGTTTTTTTTAACATATTCTGCAGCTCGAGCTCCACCATGACCTATAATGGCAAAGACAGATACACAAGTGAAGAACCGCTCCAAAAACATAGAATTTGGTAAACTACTACAAGTCATTCAACAGTAAATTCTAGATCCAGGAAAAATAACACGGAATAAATTAGGTGAAACTATAGGGAGCTTTAAGAATGTTGACCAAAGAAAATCAAGAAAAGAGTAAAGTAGACATATATTATGCTATATACTACTTGTTAATATGAATGTGCTGGATGACATTTACTGAATTTTGAATGAGATGAGTTGTTCACATTAATTTGCATATCGATGAATAAGGTAGATGTTACTGATTTCATTAGTTCTTGACCTGCTACATTTGTCATTTACATCCCCTCTGTCAACTGTGTTTATAAATTTATCAAGAAAAAGATAACGAAGTTAATGAAAAACTTAGCACATGGAAAATTTCCTTTTTCCATATGTTAATTATGGGGCTAGAATCTACACCATAGATCTTCTAACTCTTAGAAAGGGGAAACCGTGAATACAATCATCCTCCATTGCAAGAAAACAATAAAACTAAAGGACCGTTGCATGTCTAGGAGAAAACCCTAAATTTATTTACCTGGACCGCTGATTTAATGGATTTTGGAAGGGCACAGTGTGCATTTTAAAAAAAAGGTCTAAAATTCAAAATTTGCATCTTGCCTCCCGCTAGATCCGTCCCTGATAGTAACGTGGTATCATAAGCTTCTAAAAGTAGATTACTTGTTTCTTTCATGAAAATTTTGAAGACAAACTTGTGTAAACTCCAATTGCCTGGAGAGAAATTGAGAGAGAGGGGGAAGGCATACCATCAAAGACACCAAACAGACCAACTATCTCTCCATCCACACCATCAATTCTTGTCTCGTAGAAATCCTCCATCGAGGACCTTTTACCTGGAGCACTTGCATATCCGTAGCTGAACTTCTCATTCTGACTGCAACAAGTTAATTAGGGGTATTAAGGGTTAGACCATATAACATGCAACATGTTCTTCTTTCTGAGATGAACATCCATGAATATCTTGACAGGATATGACGAAACAGAAACTTCAGTAATGTACAATTTAAAGAAATTTAAACCAAATTGCTGCTGTTCATACCATGCATGACCATGCATGAAAGCCCAAAAATGAATAGAATTTTTTGGTGTCAAAAAGTTTGTTGCTTATTCATCTTAACAAATTTCCAAAGCCACAGATAGCGTCAATTATACCAACAAAACCACATTTTCTCAGCGAAAACAAACAAGTCCAACTTATTTGTCATATATACTAAGTTAAATCCCATAGATGGGAGAGGTATCATTTTTACAGGAAAAAAGAAATAGCTACACAGGGAATATAAAAAATTAAATTTTTCCGAAGCTTTTTCACAAAAAAGAAAGGGTAATCTAAAAAATATCCATCATAACGACAAATATAGTCCAACAGACATGTTGTTAAAAGCTCCTAAATCGTGCGGCGCCGATAACGTATGTGACAAATGAAAAATTCACTATTTCAATTAAAACTTCTAACAAAAACAATCTTTTTCCGAAATTAATGCAAAGTAGACCCGACAAAATGCGACAAAGGTTTTACAACTAACTAATCAGAGTAACCACACGTGACTCAGACCTCAAAAAACAAGTCAGCAGCCACCTATAGCTGGTTAGCAGAAATTAAGATTGATGCAAAAGATAATGAACGAAGGCCATGGAATTTTTTTTTGACTCCACTTTGTGCATTATCACATACAAAGAACAGTAAATCACATTAACGAATGCAAGTGGTCGATAAATAACAAGAGAATTCGATTCATAAATCAGAATGAATAAGCACATATTTTCTTGTTAAATAATAAAAGAATCTTGATTTGGTGAGCAAATTAGAAACCTGAAATAAAATCAAATCAAATAAACAACATAATCGATAATTCAAAATTGGCATGAAACATGGACAAGACGATCACCTGAGGCCTCCGCCGCTGACGGGGGCGTCATCAACTTTGTTTTGGCTGGTAGATTGCGACAAAACTGAATTGAGATAACCCATATAACCAATCTCAACCTTATATTCTTTATGCTGAGAGTCCTTTTATTGCTTCAAATTTTTGACCTTTTCAAATCAAATGCAAAAGGATCAAGTTCTGTTGCCCTCTGGCGAGAATGTGCAGCAAATCTAGATAACCTAAATAGGAAATGGCTTATAGAATTGGTGCCAAGAAACAACTATCACACCATCACAGCATCTGAAGTATTTTCAATCCCAATAATTGATTTTACCATCCAACCTCCCAAGGAAAAAACAAAATAAAACAAAAGAAGAGAGCAAAAATCCCATCAAACGTAACAGATCTAACAATATGCAAGGGCATGAACTTTATGAGCCACAAAAGGAGAAGCGAACAAATCCAACGTCCTCAATTTTTTAAACCCTTAATCAGATTACATAGTCGAAATACATCCATACCCGTCATATAAAAAATTTAGAACTTTTTTCCTTTTTCTCGGCTTAAAAAATGAAATCTTTTATCACAACATGACTGAATAACTTCTTCAACGGTGCCTGTTAGTCTTACGCTCATCAAATAACATAAATATGTAAAAGGAAACCCACAAAAAAATAATTACTTCAACATACAGAGGCTGCGTAGAAAGAGATACAAACCTGAAAGATGGACTGGAGAAGAGAGAGCCATGAATGAGAAAAGAAAGACAAGACGAAGAAAATATCAGCTTATCTTGTAATAGCACAATAAATTATTGCGACAGTTTTGAATCAAGAAAATGGATCAATGATTAGTCAAGATTAAGATAATCAACAAGAGGAGTAATAATATCATAAAAATCCTTCCTGTCTTTTCTGGGGTTTTCCCATTTAATTTCCAGGAAGAAAAGAGAGAGAACTCGTTTAAATGCGATGATTTGTATTCACTTGTTATGGGTTGTTTTGGGGTCCTACGCATAGCCGAAATTAAGGGGATGAAGATTGAAAATGAAACTTGGTCAAAACACAAATTTGACGTGTAACTTTAACTCCGGTTTCATTCAAACAACGGGTGGGCTAATTAATTTTACACTGTTTGTCGTAAAAACAACACTTATCAAATATTCTAACCCAAGTTTTATACAATGATTAGAATTATAACATTATTATATCCATATATTGATCTTATGTACTAAACGAATGTTGTGGTAATGTTTTCAAAAAATGCAATGAATATTGTGACAACTTACCCTCCCCTCCATCAATCCATAAATTAAAAACAAGCTCTGGCTTTGGATTGTTTTTAAAAGATTTTGTTTCTCAAGGTTCAAAAGTCACGCGAGAATCCATTAATTTTCACCAAATACCCTACACGCACAACAATATTTTCCCACGTATTTAATTATCATAAGGAAAGTGAAGGTATCAGCGTGGTTTCATTTCTATGCAGAGATTATAATGTACATTAAATGACATGACAATAAGTCAACTTTATTAAATGAAGATATTATTAGTAAACATAGAATTCAATGACCCACCCCACCCCACCCCCAATAAGGTTACATATAACAAAATCCATCCACCTAAAAATAATTACATAGAAACTCCAACATTCCTACGCAAGAATCACAACAACTCTTGTGAGACGGTCACGAATCAATTTCGAGAGTCGAATCTCTTATTTGGATCATCTATGAAAAAATATTACTTTTTATGCTAAAGTATTACTTTTTTATTGTGAATATCGGTAAAATTGACCGTCTCACAGATAAAAATTCGTGAGACCGTCTCACAAGAAACATTCTCGACAAGAAATTATATCAGGATGAATAAATGATAGAGCGTATGTTGTCCAATTCAAAGAAACTAGCATTTTAAATAAATTGCATAAATATTTTTTAAAAAAAATGATGATCGAGGATTCATGCTTGGGGACAATGACCTTATTGGATTCTTAAATTTATGTTGGTTTATTTCCTTGAATCAGATTTTGGACATTAATTTGAAATAAAGAATTGGATGGATTGCTTTGGTTCATGATAACGCGCATGCTTTACATTCAATGAATTAGATTTTTGGATACTAATATTATCAAGTAATTTAATTACGTTTTTTTTTTATATATAAGAATGACTAATATTGATGATGGATATATGATTAGATACCTGATAAACAACAAAAAAACACCATCTTCGAATATTTAAACTAAGTAAAATAGATATTTGCCTTTTTTGCGTTACGATAAATAATTTTATTAAAATCATATTCGAATGAATATTTTGTGGATAATAGTTAAAGTAAGATATTTTAAATTTCAAATATTTCATGATAACTCAGTCTTGGAAAAATTGAATAATAAATAATCACAATATCGGAATGTATAAGAATAGATATTTCAGAGCATTATGTTTTTATAAATTTATTTTGGATTATTTATGAAATCACAAATTTTTTTGATAGATTTATATTTTATTTGGACCATTTATAAAAATTATTATTATTTATATCAAAAAATTATTATTTTTATTAATATAAGCATAATTAACCCGTATTATAAATTTAAATTTATGAAATTGTCTTGCAGAAGAGAAAATGCAATTTTTTAATTAAAAAAACTATGAAAAACAAGTTTTAGAAAATAAAAAAAGTGTAGATATTTCGAAATCCTACACCGCATCAATGAGTTGTCAAGAATCTAAACAGATGGCAATCTCGTAATTTTCGAAAACTCGAGCATATATATATTCTTCTTTCCCTTCGTCTGCTCTTCTCAGGTAACCCCCGCCAATTCTCCTCACGGGCGGAGCTTCCAAGTTCCAACGGCGTCGTAGAAAGAGTTTTTCCGCCTCCCCGAGTATGCGACCTGTAAAGGTAAAGCGTAAACACCACCACCGGTCTTCCACTTCTTCCGCCGCTTCCACTACTTGTAACTTTGATGAATGGAGGGAAGAAGCTATCAACGGCGGATCTTTGAAGCACGTGGACCTACATAATGGGTCCAACGGATGGGCATCGCCGCCGGGGGATGTCTTCTCCGTGCGCGGGCCTAATTATTTCACCAAGAAAGGAAAAGTCCCCGCCGGAGAGTGGTTGTTGAATCCAGCTGGGGTTGACTGGCTCCGATCCAACGCAAAGCTCGATCATGTCCTGGCCCGGCCCGACAACCGCGTAATGAACGCATTGCGCAGCTCAAAGAATTATGAAAAATCGAAAACATTCGTTATCGGGATAAATCTTCAAGTACCCGGCCGCGACCATTACTCCGCCGTTTTTTACTTTGCAACTAAGTTGAATGAGTCGATTAATTCGAATCCACTGCTCTATCAGTTCATCAATGGAACAGACGCGTTTCGCAGCAGCAGGTTTAAGATCGTGAATAAAATCGTCAATGGTCCGTGGATTGTGAAAACTGCCGTGGGAAATCGTTCTGCGTGTTTATTAGGTAAGGCGCTGAATTGTAGCTACCATAGAGGACCAAACTACCTGGAGATTGGTGTGGATATCGGTAGTTCTGCTATTGCTACGGCGATTTTACGGCTTGCATTGGGATGTGTTACGGCTGTGACAATAGATATGGGCTTCTTGGTGGAGTCGCAAACTGATCCGGAGTTGCCGGAGAGGTTGTTTGGTGCGGTGAGGATATGCCAAATGGAGATGGGTTCGGCGACTCTCGTTGACGGTGCAACTCCGACGAGTAAGGTTTTGCCCATGAGCAGCGGCGGTGAAAGCGAAGTCGACGAAGATCAGTAGGAAGATTGATTTTTTCCATTCTCAATCAAGGTAAAGTTCTGAAATCTTATGATGATAATGGTGAAAAAATGGAATCCCTTTGAAATGAGTATTGATTCTTGTAGATAACATTTAACAGCTGCTGCTGGTAATAGTGAATCGATTAACAGTTTCTTTCTTCTTTACGTTGCATTCGATACAGTATTTCTTATTTGATATGGTTGCATCGAGTGTAGTTTATTTCTTCTTTGCTATGGCTGTATGATACATCGTTGCAAGTGTTTCTTGATTTTGTTTGTAAAAAGCCCAAACGCTCTCTTAGGCTCGTTGCGGCGACCCCTTCCGCCGACGGGAAGACAACATAGTTCAGCAGAACGACCGGTTTATTTCGTAGATTCCTGCTATCATGATTTTAGATACGAACTGGAGTGTATGTTTGGCAAGTTTGGTAGTGTTAGTTCTCCTACAACAGTAGGTGATAGGGAGGCCATGTAATGCTTTTATGTTTATGCAGCACTTGTAAACCGGTGTAACTGTAACTTTAGGTTGCTATTTATGATCAAGGTAGTTTGTTTCTTGATCTCGCTAGATACATGCATACGAAATACCACTCGATCCTCTGGATACTCATCAGTCATTAAATCTTCACAACAATTCGTAATCGAGTTCATATGCATATGCTTTATCATATTAAACTAGAGCATGTTAAATGATAAATCCTGATATACATAATGTGATTAAAATTGATATCCAGCACGACTGAATCGAGTAAGAAAATGGTTGTGTCGTATTCCTGCTCTTGTGATGTGAAACCAAATCTCACCTTGTGTTTTCTTCTGATGTTCGGTTGTAAGTTGTGATAGAGGCGAAGGGATTGTCCGATTTCTCTTTGTGTTCTACGTTCTTGTGTGGAAATATAAGTGGTGGGGGTTATAGAATTGTCTGTAAATGGTGTGAATTTAAATTGTGGGGGTATTCCGTATTTGATTTGGACACGATAGACAAGTGGCGACTCCAATAATATGTCATAAAGCTGTTGACTGTTAAAAGATGTACTTTAATGTCTTGTTTTTGAGGTCCGTGTTGTCAATTGTTGTGGTGCATCGAAATACGATTTTTTGGTTGAAGCACGGTATGATAATTACATTCATAACAACCATAGTCCATAAATGAGTGCCTTCAGCGTGTGGGCATGACAAACAAAAGAGAACCCGGAAAAACCGGAAAAGTCACTTAATCGACAATGGATTAGAGTACGATGTGAAGTTACTTATGTGAGCACCATTTCTTATGGTTTTCTATAAATTTCGAAAGAACTGCATATAGTAAATGATACATGTGCTGAAAACCAAATGATACATGATGAAACCGAAATTTGAACATTTGTAATTTTAAGCTTACGTACTAAACCAGAAACTTATGGTCTTCAAACCTAAAACCGCAACATCATGATAAACGTTTCAACATTTCTTGGCACCCTTTTTACATGACCACTCTAATTTATTGTCACGTACATTTCTCTCTGTAAAAGTATACATATATGCATCAATGATAGATTGCTTAAAAGTTGGAGTTGAAGTTTGAATGGTTTACTTAGCTACAGCCGTTGGGGCTGAATCCCAGCTTCCCTCCAGCAACGTCATACACCACCTCCATTGTCTTTTGTTGAGTGTTTCCGAGTATTGTAACATCTCCAGCGTCCTTATTTCTGGCAAAAGCAAGACACGCGCTTGAAGAACTAACGGCTATAAGTATCCCTAAGGGCTCGAGGTCGACTCTGACATTGCCACCAAAGATGAAAGCTATAGTTGGCATAGTCACAGTCGTCAAGTTCCCGAAATCGTAGCAAGTGTCCAGTAATGAAAAAGCTGGTGCTCTCTTGTACTTGGTCATTCCCTGCTGGAAAGCAGAACTCATTGTGCTGTAAGCTGCCGGTGGCAGACGAGTTATAACTGTGCCCGAGTCAATGATGCTTCCTCCAGCCTTAAAAACTGCGCCGCTTATTGGTAACTGATGACCCCCAACACTTATAGCGATTATGTCGATATAGTAGAATGACGCTATCCTAGAGCTAGCAAAAGGTGTGAATTTAGCATTGTTTGGGGCTCCATTTTTGCCAAATGTTAAGTGCCCTACTGAACTTGAAGTAGGGAGGCAGTAGGAGAAGAATCTGCCATATTTACTCGAAGTTTGGGATATGAGCGATAATGGATCCCTTCCTAATCCTATTAATCCAGCAGTATCGCCGAACAGTCCCTGGTTGTTTTGGCCACAGCCGAATACAAAATTTGGGAACACATCGGTTGAGGATATGGTTAGTTTGTCTTTGCTTAAAAATCCCACGGTGAAGGATCGGTCACCATATGCGAGTAAATAGATGCATGTTGTACCAGAGGAGCATCCGGGGCTGTTCCCGGTGGCAGAGGAGAGCTGAGAGCATTGAGCTGAATTGCAAGATACATTGGAGTATGAGCTTGAGGTCGAAGGGTTGAAAACGGGATCTTGCTGTGGATGGCAGGATCCCGAGCACGGTTGGCATTGAGTCCACGTTAGATCACTAGCAGTGTCGAATATAAGGGAGAGGGTCTTCAGTGGGGTCCCTAGGCCGACCGTCGCTATGTAGTTCCCAGTGCCGAGTGACCGACCGGATTTCACCTGGAGGCTAGCTTTTCTTTCTGTAAATTGATCTGTGTTTGAATTGGAATTGAGTCGAGCTTGGATCCAGTCGACCCTCGATTGGTCCAGGGCTAGGACTTCGCTTAAAGATGGTGTCGTGGTGGAGGCCGCATTCTTGTCCTGATCTAGCCGAGAACATGGACCATACCTGTGAAATACTCTCATCCTTGATCGTGTCTTGTCGGAATCTAATCATAGAATTTGTTAAAAGTCGTTACCACATTTTATCTTGGCATATAAAATAGGGTAATTAGTTTATGTTATACGAGTGTTTTATCCGATAATAATATATGCATGGAGAGGACACACGAATTAAAAATTAATATATGATTTGATCACTTGGTTAATTGTGAAGTTAAATTTCAAACATAATGTTAAAATATGGAATGTAAAAATTTAACAAAATATTGAAATACTTTCATGATTTAATAATTGATATTGATACTGAAAAATGTAATAATGTTAAAAACAAATACGCCAAATTAAGCAGTGGGAGACAAAAAGCTAGCAATCCACTTGTTTTATGCTCGTGGTCGTACACAAGTTAATGAGTTATTGTCGTGAAACAAAAAATCCATATTCTCAACAGCTGTGAGCCATCCACTCCAATTATTTAAAAATATTAAATTAACAATATGTTTCTTTATTGGATAAATTGTTATATATATATGTTTTTGTTTTTATTGAACACTAAGAACCCATCGTGGCTAAACCCAAAATATCAACGCAGTAACCTGTAAATCATCTTGACCAGATAAATCATATTGGTCAAGTCTTATATGACATGCCCAATCAAAGCTGAGATGATAACTACATAGAGATATTGAACTCTTAATTTATTGATAGAAACTTACCATAGTTTATCATCCAAACTATGATTGGGACATTCGTATGTGTTGATAATATGTAATCTAAGGAATCCTTGATAGGGAGAAGATGAAAAGTATAAGCATGAGTGGTATATTCTACAGGAGGCTTTTCTTTCCTATATTCGTGGTTAAAGTCGAAAGTTATCATAAGTTGCATAATATCCTCCATTTCTTTTCCTATAATTCGGATTTCAGACTTGAATGATAAAAAAATATATAAATCTTCTTGTATGTAAAAAACAAAATCGCAATTCATGGTTAACTTTTTCGCACCACAAATAAGAAAATCAAAAGATACTTTCCAAAATTAAAAATCATTTATCAACCCTTAGTTACATTCCAAATGAAGAAATATACTTCTTCCATTTCTTTGTTAAATAATAGAAAGAAAAGATTATTCTTTCCTCTTTCTCTATATAGATGTTTCAATGCTTCAAAAAGGGATTTTTGAATTCAATCACCTCTACTTAACTTATTATCTTTCTTTATAAAATGCATAACACAAGAGATAAATATCAAATATATTAAGTAAATGTAAAAAATCACTTCAAAAAAGCATATTTATTTGGTAATCACTAACTCTTGAAGATAAAAATGCAGATTACTACAAGAATCAATATATACATATCACATAAAGAAAACAGAAAGATAACCTTTGGTGTTGGATGGAATGGTGCAGAGAGAAGCAGGCAAAAGAGAGGCTATTTGAATAGTGTGGCTCTGAGTATTAATGGAAGCTTTTGTGGTGAGAATGAAGAAAAGAGATAGAAAAAATTTCATCAAAGGAAAGGAGATGAGAGTGCCCATGTTGTTATTCACCCGACGACTCTAGCTAGCTCTCTGGCTGGAGAATCATTGCTGCTTTTTTATCTATGTATATAAGCTGGATTTCAAGAATACACGTCACCCACTACTGTAGGCTTAATTGTTCTTTTCGACTCTTTTTTTTTTTAAAAAAAATTCATATTCGAATGTAATTAAGTAATTATTAATTGAATTTAACACATCATGAAAAATTATTTCACATGCATTTTTATTTAAAAATAACTACTTAACATCTTTAGTATGTTGAGCTTTGTACTAATGACTTTTTAAGTGGGAATTACTGACACGTTTAAAAAGAAAATGTCTTGTTGCATTTAAGGGAAAAGAAACGCTGAAATAGGTAAAATTATATAAATTATGATGATGTAAATAGCGGCCGTTATTTTTTGGTACATATTTAGTAGAACTCATGCTACTGCAAATCAGGTTAGTTAAGTAAATCGTATTACGCAATCCTTATACTAGCTCACTCAAGAAAATGTTGACGAGAGAATCAAACTTATAATCATCAGTCAAACATTTGTCTAGTCTCAACTCAGACCACTGACAAAATTATTTACTTTTCTACTTGGAAACGAGATGGTGCACATAAAATGTTACTAATGATATCCTTGTTTGAATGAAAATCCCTTGCGAATAATACAAATTATCAACATTTACCAATGAATTCTCCTGTCATTATACATCAAACAATATCACATTACCATTTTAAACAAATCTATTCAAATAATTTGAGCATTTCAACCATTAATAATCGAACAACTTTGTCTAATCTCTCCTTCGTTATCTGTCTTAACTCCAATTGCGGAAAGTTTCAAAAAAGATGCACCCCAGCTCTCAAAAAAACTATCTTGATTGTTTGCAAATTTTGCTACTTTACTCTTTGTTCTTTCATCACTTAGCAGAGCAGAATCAGATGAAAACAACCCTTTTTGCTCCAGCAAATTCTTGTAATACTGATTATCGAACTGTAGCGGTGTTCCAGGATCATTGTTAACTTTGATCGAATCGTCTCTGGTACCAGCAGGACACATTTTTGTGAGCTGAGCTGCATATTGTCCGTTTAATGATTTGTCTATCAGTGCAAGTTTTCCGTCGGAGTCAAGTTTGAACCGCTCATTGAACGAGTTACAATGTGCCGAGCCTATCGTGTGAGCCCCTGCAAAACCAGAAAGTCATGTGAATACAGTGGTTAACGTATAGAACAACTATGGAAATAAACACCTCAAGCTTTATATATGGGACAAAATAGTATCATGTAATGTGCACAAGTATGTTTGAGTATTTATTTCCTCAGTATCTTTCCTGATCTACAACTTACACGAAGCGGGGTGTTCCGAAGTAAAATCTATGGTTATATATTTTGTATCAGATCGAGCTTCTCCGACAAAATGATTTCTAAAATGGACGTTGGTGGGAATACACTTTCATTTCCTGAATTGAAAACAACTTTTTTCACGTATTATGAGCGGATTTGGTTGAAAACACAGCACTAAGTGCTTTGCACTTTTTACACGAGATGATCACATGATCATCTCGTTTAATTTGATAACTTTTTAAATTTATCTTATATGGCAAGATGTCCACAAGATGATTACGTGATCATCTAGTGTAAAAATTGCACAACACCAAATGCTGTGTTTTCAACACAGTAGAGGATCCAAATCCATTATGAGCGTAATGACCAAGCCGTAAACGTACCCGAGAGGGCAACAAGATCATCTAAGGATAAGCCTTTGGAAGAAAAGACTTTAGCCATCTCATTCAATGTGAAGCTTGTGTCTATGATGTTTGGCCTCACATTTGCAGCCAAAGACCTTCGGCCGTCTCTCCTCCCGGTGGGAATCTGAATAGTTGGCCCTCCACTCTGTTAAAGTAAAATTATCAGAATTTTGCAGTTTCTTTAGCAATAAAATCCACATTGGAACACTAAGGTAAAAAGGCGCAAAGATTCGAGTTTTACGAATTCTACAGCATCTCTAGCTGCCAAGGCAAGAATATCAGCACAAGAAACTGTTCCAGGGCAAAAGACTTCAAGCACTCTTTTTGCTGAATCTATTACTGAAAACCCGTCGAGGAATTTGTTTGCCGGATCAGTTTTCTCAGTTCCATTTCCTTGTAATAATACAGAAGCATCGCATCCCTATCACAGTGAATACATGCAGTATTAACTCAACGCGGTGTTTATCAGCAAAATACTGACAGCTTGATCTTTACAAATATGTACTGATTTACTCAATTCTTATTATCTAACTTGTAGAAAGTAAAAAATAATAAATGTACGACCTCAACAAAGCAATCGTGGAAAATCAAGCGAATGAGCTTTCCAGGGACAGTCTGATCTTCAAAAGAAGCGGTTCTCACTGTATTTTTCACCATTATTTCAGCAGTCGGGCAAGAAAATGTGTAGAATCCAAAAGAGAGACTGGTGGAGGAAGAAGCTGATTGACAGAACATGACAATAAACAGCAGCAGCTTGTATTGATGAAAACAAACTCTAAGTTTCGCCATACTATGTGAATTTGTAAAGACAAGTTTTCCGCAACTTTCTTTACTCATATTGCTTAATTTGAAAGTATGATTGCACAGACGTTGCTATTTATTTGTATGAGCATTTACTTCACGTGGCCGTGGTAGGCTGGCCATGATTCTGTTTGGTAGTAATTGCTCCCCTTGTTCCTTGTGGCTATGCGATTAAGACATTAACGTCATATGATATCGCCCAATATGTGCAAAACACACTTAAAAAAAAAATGTAGAAGTAATGTTAAGTCAGAGAGACGGGAAATCCTTTTTGACCAATGCATTAATGACAGGAGTAAAGATAGTTTGATTTATTACAGGTGGGTGGAAGTTGGGTGGATTAGCCTAAATATCTTTACTACATTGTCAGAATCTCAGAATCACAGTAACTCATCATGGCCCATAACAAGAGAGGTTGGTGGTTACATAAATTTCAAATATTCACTGCCCTGATGGTATTTGTGTTGAAGATAATCTATTGTATTCATCGCATAGTTGTATGTTCTCAGGTGGCAATCAAGATGTATCACACATATATTCGATCAAAATGGCAATTGATATAGCTTCACGGATTCGCTTTGTTTATAGACATTCTCATACGGGATCAATTTATTTTTCGGTAGCCACAATCATATTTCTTCGACTTCAAATCAGAATACTAAGCAACACAAGCAGTAAGTAGCTGGCAAACAGAGTGAAAAGTCTGCTGCAGACAATTTTGGAAGCTTATATCTTTCAACCTTTTTACACAGTAAAGAACATACAAAATCAATACGTTCAATCGAGAAATGAACTCATTTACTAACTTGTTATTTACACATTCCATGCAGGATCAGAACCTTCTGTGTGTCCTTATGAAGTTTGTTGTGTTCATCGTGATTCCCGTCGAACAAAGATGGATTCCAACCAAGCACAAAGAAGTAGAAAACAATAGCAAGGCCTTCCATTGCCTTCCAGATATAAGAATCGCTAATGCAGCTGATGTAAGAGCAGCTGCAGAGAATATGTTTTTCCATGTTCGAAATGCTTTCACAGTATTCATGCATTCTTTGCAATGAATAACATGCCGGAAATATCTGTTGGCAAGATTTGGTGCATGCATAGTTCCGATCCCTCCTTTTGCCGGTTGAGACGCTGAGATATTTGCAACCAAGCCAGCAGGTGCATGCTCAATTACGGCAGGGTACTCAGGTAGAGATATTGTGCTGTGTCCAAAATAATAAGGCATTCCGTGCCCGACTTTGTCCATCCATTTTCGATATTCGGCTACCCATGTGTCCGATGATCTCAAATATATGTACAATTCTTTAGTGGGAACTTTTTCTTTCATAAGAGTCTCGTTTTGGGACGAAAGGAATCCCATATCTTGCTCGAAAACTTTACCAGCATTCTGATGGAGATACCACTGTGGAAATAGTCTTAAGAGCATTGGTGGTTTTCTCGTGTTCCCGAATCTAACTATGAGCATTGATTTTCCTTGTCCTGAGGGCCGACAAAGGAACAATCCTGAAAAGTAGTGCTTCTCACCGTTCTTATCGATGATTTCCCGGTTGTTCTGAAGGACGCAAGGGGCCTCAAAACGTAAAAAGTTAGGTATGTAGTTTGGCGTTGATCGATCTATTTCTTTGCCCCACCAGCCTGCAAAGCCTCGGTCTGTCCTCTCGGTGACCTCAAAAAACAGTGAGGTTGCGTCTTCCCTTTTCGCCGTAAAATCTGTTCTATCGTGTGAAATAGGCACGTGGGCAGGATCCATGAGATTTTCCAAGAGGATGGAATGATCATAAGGAAGCTCGTGGATTGTTGAAATGTCTCGAAATCCAGGCCTATCAAAGTTCTCAAACCAGGGTATTTTCTTGAAATTTGGTGGTGTTTTGTGAGACATCCAAATCCACACAACACCTTGGGAATCCTTAATTTCGTATGGTTTCAAACAAGCTGATTGTGGAATTTTTGCACCTGAGGTTAGCTGTGAATAAAATTAGCAAGAACGAAACCATCAAAGATCCACTACAGCAACATATTGTCTAACAAAATTCATAGGAACTAAATATGGAATCCCAACCTGAGGTATTTTCACACATTTGCCACTCCCATCAAATTGCCAACCATGGTACAAACATTCCAGTCGCCCGTCAAACAACTGACCTTCCGAAAGTTTTGCTAGCCTAAACGAAAACAAACAATCAAAGGATACGAAAACTCATTCAGCTGAAAATTACTAGACAAGGCGTCAAAGAATAATATAGATTCTTCTAATGCTCGATGTAGCATCATCAGTCATCACTGCTTATAAAAGGAAAAGATACGCAATCACTTGCGAATCACATGCGTAGTACAACTTATTTCTTTCATGCTAAATCATCAGTTATGTGAATCAAAACAAAGCAAGTCAAGCTGTGGAATGTAATTCTCCAAAAAGGTTACCTCAATTTCTGATAAAGCAACGAGAATAACTCGTAGATTTCAATCAATTTAACTACAGACCAACGAGATTACCAACCTAGAATTCTTGGATCCAATCATCCCATTTCAATTTACTCAAGAAAGAAACCATGATCCACACACACCAAACTGCAAAACCTCTTCTTAAGTTACACAAATATTCATCCAGAACACACTTTTACAAATACCTGTGTGGACATCGATCTTCAAAACACCTAAGCTCTCCAGTACCGTCTTTGTACAACACAACCTGCTTGTCATATACAGTTAGGCCTAAAGGAGCATCATCTGGCACATTCTTGGAGAGATAAAGCGGGTACCATTCTTCTGTCCAATCATAGCTAACCACATCTCTATGTTCAATCACCTTTTCTTGATTCGATGCTCCGAAAATTACACTTTGGTCACCACCATCCTGCATATTAACACCAACTTCTTTTGCAACTGCGTTCAACTTCTGCACACTTCTCTTAATTTTTTCATGTTGGTAGGAAGGGTTTTGGGATGGATGGGCACATAAAATGGCCTTGCGTTTGGCTAGTTTTTTGTGAAATGGGCTAAGATGTGAGAAAGTTGTGATCTTGGGGAGTTTATCCGAGAAGAAGTGTTGCAATTGTAACACGGCCATGCTTCTTTTCTTGGAATCAGGGGCGTGATCAAGGAAGAACAAATTTGTCTTTGCCTATGTAAGAGAATATGTGGGTAAACTTGCGGGAGACGAATGGGCTAATACTTCTGGAACTTGTGCATTAATTCCAGCCACACAATCAATTCAGTGAGATACCAAAGATTGGAATAGTAAACTTCCACCGATATCCTTGACCAAATACGAGCAACTAAAGTCAGAAACTTGGGCATTGGAATCAATGGCATCCGTGTTAGTTTTCAGATTTGCATAACGTCACTTAATCAAGATTAAGGGAATCAAATCAAGCTTTATCTTTATGGTGGGTTGTTAGTGAAACATTTTTCGTTCTCAGTAAAAAGAAAAAAATTAAGTTTGAACGCTATCAGATCTCAAATTACTATGTTGAGCATTTTAACATCTCTAAAAATTTATTTTTATTTTATAAAAAAATTTATTTATTTAAACATATAATTTGCTGAAAAAAATAATAAATTAAAAGAAGGTTAATAACTATGACGCAAACTCGAGCATAATAAATGAAGCACCAACATTTGCTACAACTATGGGTCACTGTCCAAAAATGTAAAATACACTAAAAATGGAGAACATAAGACGAACAGCACTTGCAGTCTGTTGACAACTCAGTGCTCAAAGCCAAGAAAATGATTATTTTGCTCAACATCAATGATTCGATAATGAATTTATCAAATCATATGATTTACAGCTTCCAACATAACAATAAAACGGCAGATTATGGTTGTTCGGAGACGGCCAAATTCGATATCAACTGAAGCAACTTAATAGTTTTGTTAGCTGCAACAACAAGAAATGGGATGCTCCTACTTTGAAACTGGAGGTTATCCTAGCCATTTCGCGCGGTAACCGGTTCCTTTACAATCAGAACAGCATGCAGAACCCTTCAAACACAGCGGTATATTTTTGTCAGGCATCACTGATCAAGTCTCCGCAAGAAATTAGATATGTGGTTCACATAACAATGTATTTGAGAGAAACTATTCATCCTCTAGTTTTACATAGTCGCTTATACAGCACAACAATCGAAAATATATCGAAACATGACACGTCGTATACATCTAAAATATTTGAGTTGCCCTATCATTGACAACCGTAATTTTTGGTGCAAGGGCAACCGCCCGCCATAAGGATTCAAATATTTGAATTGCACTATCGCTCTTTAGCGCTTAAGATTTTTGGTCCAACATAATGGTTACGTGCAGAATGAAGTGTTTACTTCGATCAATATTTACCTTTCCGGAGCATATAACACATGTGGTATTTCTGGAAGGGACTTGACACAGCATGTTATCACCTATAATGAAGAAACCAGTCCCACTGCACCATTTGCATTCAACATGTCCTTCAGAGTTGCAACAAGAACATTCAACCGGCCTTGGTTGCTGCATTCACAATAGAGATTGATCAAAGAAAGAAAAGTAGCCCTCTATACGGTTATCCAAAAGACGTGTTGATTGCTGAATCAATGAAAGCGAAATACATTGGAATCAAGCTAGTAAATTCAATATAGATATTACAATCAAAGCGCAAAAAAAGTAAAAATTAACAGACAACGCCGTTTGGGATGAGGCTAACAAGTAACAACCATCCAACATAGGTTGCCTAACATTTATGCTGAAAGTAGCTACACCATTAAATATCAAAGATACTCAATCCCATCAGTAAAATTCGAATGATGCACAAAAGGCTACAGGAGGGGAAATTCCACCCTAGACGATGGATGAATCGCCTCAGCTCATCCAATATCATAAGCCCAAATTTTCTCCCTTTTCTTTCATACAACACTTTCTTCGTGAGTCTACCAAATCAATTTAGGATCACCGGGTTAAACATTTTACTTGTGGACTTGTGGCTCATCAAAATATCACATAACAAATAAAAAATGCCTAATTTCGTTATGCCACTAGTATCCCTCGATGAAAATTGAGAAACCCCGCCGTTTCTTTTTTCAAGAATTCAAGACATCGTACAGAAAAATCATCCAATCGATATTCATCTTTTCCAAAATTTCATGACAACCCAGCAAGATAATCGAATAGAACTTAATATCAACAGCAGAAAAACAACAAAAACCTGAGAAATCAACCAGGCACGCTCCATACGTTCAGAAAAATTAGGACTCCCGAACGATTCTAACTTGGAAGCTCTTACTCTCCCCGCTCCAACACCAACCTTCCTTTTTGTCATCAATTCCACTTTCCCCCGTGATATGCCAAACTTTAACAGACCAAAATTAATGTGTTTGCAGCAAAAACAACACGACATTTTTGGCAAGAATTTCAATTTTCCAACAACCACGGTTGTGATTTTTTACCGTAGGGGGATTTCATACAAGAAAGGACGAGATCACAAGATATTATGCAAGCACGTTGGCTTGACATGAAAATTTGCCTGGGAAATTCGCAATATGGATGCAATATTTTATTGTGGCGCCTAATATTCGGCCGGTTCAGCTCCGAACCGGACCCACTCGGTATTGTCCCTATTGCGCTTTTGTCCATTTCGAGCAATTTGGTGCTCAAATATCTGCTCTCCGATTTTTCCACTGCCTTCCACGAGTACACAATTGATTTGAGCCAAGCCATACTCAAATATCGAGTTTTTTTAAAAATAAAATAAAAAAAGGAAGCTCATTATGGAAGAGCTCTAGTTCAATTTTTCCATTTGTAATATTATTTGTTAGAAAACAGATGCATATTATTCAAACAATAATTACAAATTCGTCCCAAAACAATTACATAATTGATAATTAAATTTGACTCCAAAATCAATCATCCAAGTATTCTACGCGTGTGCACCATCACTAATTAAAAGTAAAATAATCCGTTAAACAAGATTTCAAAAGTAAATTATGCTAAAAAGATATTTCATCCTCAAATTGAGGATTAACCGAAGTCATCCACGAGTGATTTGACTCATTAGCACCTGTACTGCCTGCATTGGCAATTTGGCTCAGATTATGGTTGGGAAATGGTTCTTTACACCAGAAACTCTTTACTCAAAGCCAGGCCATTGTAATTGATATGTCATCCATTTTGGTTCTTTTACGTCAATGGCTACCGATTTCCTTTGGCCTGAAGTTATCAGGTTTAAACACAAAAAGTACACGGTGCACACAGATAATATCATGACAGTGTAAAATACCATGCCAAGCACCAAAAGCAGAGGTAGTAGCACAAATTACTCGATTATAAATTTTTAGGCTTTCCACTATATTGTGTTGAACTGAGAAAGAGCACAAAAATGACAAGAAGAGCAAATTGGGAATTGCAACCACACGACTGTTGGTTCTAGTCTTCTAGAAGTACTGATCGGCGCCGATACAGATCGTTTTCAATGCACACGTAATTTTCTGGAACAAACTTCTTACACCAGCAATCCTAAATGTAGATAAGAGTAAGAAATATTCCGAACAATTTTACATCTCACATCGACGACACAAGCAATTGTGGAGTGCATAATAAGCTCTCTCCTCTCTAAAATATAATCTTTTAATTTGGATTTGAACTCTCATCTGTATATGAGAAACACTATTGCACACCTCTAGAATCAACATAACGGATGAACTAGAGGCGACCTTTTTGGAATTTCAACTCGCACTAGGATTTATGACCTGAAAATGTCACACCAACTAAATAAAATCAACGATGAAAGGACGGACTATCTAATACAAATAGTGATTCGTAACCTTAATAAGCATGAATCACAACCTGCATACTTAAAAGAAGATACTGGATAAAAGAAGGCTGTCTTTTGATTTCGTCTATGCATTAGAAATAACTCCTCGGTGAAGCCCTCTCTGCATAAGGCCATTACCAATGCTGATTTGACTTGTTAGGCATCAGTTTTCACTTTGGTATTTTGGAGGCGGGGCAAGTTTCATGCAGTTGCTATTGATTTCTCATGTTACCTAGGATGAGACGGCGTTCCATTACTGGGGGCTTTTTTGGTCTGCTCTCTGCAGTATTCTATGGCTTACTTACAGGTAAATCTATTATTGGATTACAAAGCACTACCAAGTGAAAATACACATCTCATTAAATTCATTGAGTCACATGGTTTTGCTTCCGAACTTTGTGATATAAACTCTTATGGGTTTCATAGTGCTGCTCAAGAAATCTGCTGGAGCAAAGGTAGACAAGGTTGACTTGCAGAAGTTCTTTGGATATATAGGATTGTTTACTTTCTTAGGCCTTTGGTGGCTTGGTAAGAGACTACTACTTTGCTATATGAAACTACTTCTGATGCTTGTTCGAATGAGCTCTGTGATATTTTAAAACAGTTGGCAAAACCGTATTCCCATTCTGTTATTATCCATTTTGCTTCATTGTGAAGTAATAATAATTTAGAAATAAGTTAGCTTCAACTCTCTGTATCTCTCGTAATGCACGGGATATTGCAGCATTCCCATTTAATGCATTGGGAATAGAGCCGGATTACAGGTTTCAAGTTCAGCATCCATGCGTGAACTTGTTCTGCTTAATGGCCTAGTGGGAAGCGTTTTATCAGACTACCTATGGTATGTAGTTTGCACACAATTACATGTTTTACTTAAAAACTTAGAAAGCTTCACCCACATGAACGCTACCATTCATCATCATTTATATGATGATTCGAATTATGAAACAGGGCTCTTGCTGTAGTTTGGACAACCCCCTCTTGTGGCAACTTTAGGCATGTCCTTGACCATACCCATAGCCATGGTAGCAGATATGTTAGTTCATGGCCGTCAATACTCTGCCATCTATATCTTCGAATGCTTTCAGGTCTGGTTCTGTTTTCTTCTCTCTCTATGATCTTTTGTCTTATCTGGGCACGGGTTAATTGCATTTTTTTCTCAAGTTCTTGACATTTCCCGCTCTGTTTTCATGCAGGTATTTACTGGATTCATGATAGCAAATCTCTCTTGACAGTTTTTCCTGTAAATAAAGATGATAGAACAGCTAAACGAGTCAACCTTTGGTTCTATGCTTTATATAACCCAAGTCAGGAACAAGTCTCCCCGATAATAATGGCAACCATCATGCCAAAAAGTCTTCAATTGTCCTCGCATCTATGGCTTAATCAAACTTCCAGGTGGAGTTTAATCGTACAAGTATTTTATTTTTTTCTTCTTCTGTGACCCGCAAACCATTGGCTTTTGTCGTGCCTATGACATTGTTTTTGGAGATGATTTTTTTTAGGCGAAAACGTGAGACGTTTCAGAATCGTATTTTGTGAGACAGATTTCTTATTTGGATCATCCTTGACCACGAAAAAATATTACTTTTTATGGTAAGAGTATTACTTTTTATTGTGAATATCGGTAGGGTTGACCCGGATCTATTCCCTGGGACACTTCCTACTAGAAGAAGTATGGTTCGGGGGACTAGAATTTAAGAACTCAATTAACATAGAGATTTGTGAGATCGTCTCATAAGAGACTTACTCTTTTTTTTTTTAATAATAATTGTAAATAAGTTTTAATATTATTGTTCTTGAGTAGGTCTCTTGTAAGATGATCTCACGAATCTTGTGAGACATGTCAATCCTATCGATATCCACAATAAAAAGTTATACTCTTAGCATAAAAACTAATACTTTTTTATTGATGACACAAATAAGAGATCCGTCTTATAAAATACGACATGTGAAATCATCTCACACAAATTTTTGTTATTGTTCTTTACAACATTCCAATATAATCATTTTCACATCAATACTATTTGATACTTTTAGGAGATAGAATTTTACATGATTTGATATGCAAACAAAAATCAGGAAGCATATCATCTCAAATATTCATCCCATCAATTTCTTTTTTCACGGAATATTCCAAGAACGTGCAAAATAACCAAAAATTACATTTGATAGCATTGTTTAAAGACAATATTATATTTGGAAGATTTTTTTTCTATTTCAATATCATTAAATCACGTAAATTTTTCATATTTTTTTTGAAGTTGAATAATTCAAAGGTTAATATTTGATGTATTTGATTATATCATATGAGAAGATATTTCAGATATAGCATAGAATAATATTAAATATATGTTTCAAAATAATGTTTCATGTATAACTTGACATTTTTCACAGAATATTTCGAGGTAAGTCTAATGACCTTTTAATACTCATGTTGATATTTGTAAATATTATATTGTAAAGTAATTTATAATAAAAAATAATATTTTTAACAAAATAAAAAATAATCAAAATAAAAGATCTGTTAAACAAAATACAATATATAAATCATATTCCATCAATTTTTGACTAAACGGTAACAACTTCAATTTATTTTAATTTTTTCGAGGAATTTCCATTCACGCTCACCAAATCCAAAAACAAGAAATCAATGGAGCTCACTCCACAACAGCTCAAAAACTATGATGGAACAGATCCATCCAAGCCGATATACGTGGCGATCAGGGGCCGAATATTTGACGTTACCTCTGGAAAATCTTTCTACGGACCCGGCGGGGCGTACTGCATGTTCGCCGGCAAGGATGCCAGCCGCGCACTCGCTAAGATGAGCAAGGAAGAGCACGACGTCGTTCCCTCGCTTGATGGACTCACCGATAAGGAGATCGGCGTCCTTAATGACTGGGAGAAGAAATTCGAGGCCAAGTACCCTATCGTCGGTAGAGTTTCTAGTGCTTGAAAACTGGGACTGGGAACCCTCCTTTTCTATGATTTTACTGTAAAATAAAGTGATTTGTGGTATGATCTATCGATATATGGAACTAGAAGGAAGAACAATGCTTCTTTATGTAATATTTATGCTCGGATGTGTGTTTTGTATGGATATGATCTTGCTTATGGATGATTAAATTGGGAATTTTATATAAATAATTGAGAATTTTATATTGTTACTCTCATGGTGTAGCGAGTGATTGAGGGATTACTTTGATATTCATAGTCGAGCCAGAATGTCCTTCAATCGCCCAAAAGGTATTTTTAAAAAAAAAAATCAGGCTTGGTACCATCTAAATAATACCATGAATCATTTTTATTCTTTTTATTTTTATTCTTGATTAGAATTATGGACCATCTTGTCAATTTTCAAAGTGAATGTTGTACAATGATGAAGGGAGAAAGAAGATTGAAGTCTTTGGTATGTCTTGATCGGAGATTAACAATAGGGTAGACTGTGGACATTACTTTAGCTTGTATATCATTCATTATGCTTAAAATCAATCACAAGGGCTTTAGTATGAGTTCAGGTGATGGTGGTGTTTTTACTCTGTTTGATTCTTATCCTTGACTCGTGGTGCTTATTTGGTCCGAGTGGTTGGCACGTCAAGTTTCCTGAGTCGATTGTGAAGTTTTGGTCAAGTTTTGTTCTATTGTATTATGTGTGATCAATGTAGCTTAATAAAGAAGCCATGGTTGAATCTTAATTTTGAAACTGTCTTGTGTATAATTGTGGATTCTTGATATCATGTTGTTTTAGTTGGGGATTAAGTCTGTCTTTTACTTAAATGCCAGCTTGCATTTTAAGTTGCCTAAGTTTTACAACCATCCAAATCTTCAACGACATTCTGTGCTTCAACCTTTCTTATGATAAATATATATTCGTTGTGTGTCTCACTGAATGTATAATCACCAATGTTATACCGCTTCACCCTTTATGGTGGCTGCACTGCTGTGCTACCTGGATTGACATTGAAGGTTGTGGGCTCAGGTTATCAAACCCGTGTGTTTGTGGGAATTAACCGTGTAACGTAGACGCTTCACTTGATCCCTCTTTTAGTGACTTGTTTTTCAGTTATTAATCCACAGGTTCGGATCTGTCTTAAAGCATCGGTAAGCGACTTTATTTATTTATTTATTTATCGTTTTTTGAAAAGAAGAAACTCCAGTTCTATGAAAATTGGAAAGTCTTAAAATAGGCACATGACGGGCTTCCTCTATGCTCTAAAATATGCAAGAGTTTCTCTACCCATTTTGTACTTGTCCTGGTTCGATTTTGAGATATAACATCAATATTTTTAGATATTACTTCTGAAGTAGATGCGTGCTAATTTCACAAAAATGTCAAATACAAATATTTAACAGACTGGAATCGAATGTGTATGTTGTTTGATGTTACCGGGATCAGCCATGCAGAAGCTGCGCACCCCCTCCCTCCCTTTTCAAGAAATTGTAATATTTGTGACAATTTTTTTTAAAGGTATGAGAGAACTACGTTTTAAATTTTTTATATAATATCTCCCAACTAACAATTTTGTTTTGTTGGGTTGAAAGATTTAATTTGGATGAAATTTATGATGACGAAGAATATGCATTTTCGGAGGATCGAGAAGCAAAAAGAGATCCACGATATGATACAGAGAAAAGACAAAAATTTGTGTGAAACGGTCTCACGGGTTGTATTTTGTGAGACATATCTTTTATTTGGGCCATCTATAAAAAAAATATTACTTTTTATTGTGAATATCGATAAGGTTGATCCGTCTTACAGATAAAGATTCGTGAGACCGTTTCACAAGAGACCTGCTCCAGAAAAAATGAAGCAATGTTCCTCTTGATATTGCATGCGTGATTATATAATATTTGGTACGTTGAATACAAAAAGTCAAAGAAGACAAATTTAATAATACATTATAAATTAAGGAGTGGTGTACAATATAATTTTGTGAATGAATATGCTATTTGTTCTTCAACGCTAACCAAATCATTGCCGATATTCTTGGTGAAATGGTGACGGAGTTCTATGTGATTAGATTTGACATAAAAAACTTGTCATATCAATAGGTAGACATGTTAAATTTCTCAGAACTCTTGGTAACCATAATATTGCTTCACAAATACAATCAGTGGCAGCAATATAGTCTGCTTCTTCATATGAAAGTGCAACCGTTTTTTGTTTTTTAGATTACCAAGAATTTGGTATTGTATCAATAGAAAATACATATCCAGAGTGTTTTTCATATCATCAATTGATGCAGCCCAGCCACCAACGTCATAGCCATTCAGGTTTGTTGTCAACTTCTTTGGTATATTTGATACCGTTCTTTTTTGTTACTAGCAAATATCGTATTATTTGTTTGACGGCAAAACAATGAATTCAACTTATATCATTCATGAATTTGGATATCATGTTCACCCAATGTCTGATACGGTGTTAGTGAGGTACATCAGTGAACCACTCTGAGTGCGACACTTAGCACCTAACATTGGCTTCCATAACCGTCTCTTCTGTTGGGCAAACGACGACAGTCGAGATCAAAAAATTCTTCCATGGCGTTTCTTGATTCTTCCCATGAAACAAGCCTTGGTTCATCAAAATCTGGTTTCTTTCGAGATGGGTTCTCGAGTTTATCCTCAAATATATCCGGGCTTCCCTTAAAGTCTCGATGGATCTTTTTCCACTGTTTTTGCCAGAGCGTCCGGAATACCGTAACTGCTGGCCGGACACCTTAGTCATAGAGTTGCAACTATATTCAAAAATAACTTATTCGTCCGATTTGTAGCTTTTCTACTTAATTAAACTAATGGAAATATCAACAAAAGAGATGAAAATAAGTAAATAAATAACCACCCCTATTTTTAGGAGGAAAAAACTAACGTATAATACTAAGGCTGCGTTTAGTTCGGAGGATATGATAATCAAATGATTAAGAGAGAAATGATAAAAAGAATGATTGAAGTAGAAATATAATATATAATGATAAAATAATATTATGTTTGATATTATGGATAAGAATCTGATAATTAATAATTTTTTGATGAATTGACAAAACTGCCCTTCTAATTGTGTCGGTGGAGGGCGGCTGCGGTCGGTCGGACGCGGCGGCGGTCGGGCGACGGTGGCGGTCGGCCGGCGGCAGGGGTTGGCGGTGGGCGGTCGGTGGAAGGAAGTGGTGGTGAGTTTGAATTTAGGAGAAGGGTAAAATTGGAAAAATAGGATGGATTAAGAGTGAGATAAATAATCCTAGAGGGTGAGAAGTTATTATTTTAACATACCTAATATAACCTAATCATTCATAGCAGGGATAGACTTGGTTAAATAATCACTCGTACCAAACATGTGATTAGGTGGGTTAAAAAAATAAACCCACTTAATCATCCCTACCAAACGCCCCCTAAATATATTATATTATACACACGCATGCGTGATATCTTAATCTGTTTTTTTTATTTTTTTTTACATTTTATCGTTTCAAATTAAAGTATCGTGATATCTTAATATAAATCAATTTAATTATTATAAAATAGATTACAAGTACCAAACGTGTGCACTAGCCTAGTTAGAGAGTGTTTGACAGAATTTATAAATTAAAAAAATAGTTTTATTTTAAATATTATAAGCTCTCAAAATTTGTTTGATAAAAAATATAACTTATAAACAATCAAAATAAATCGTTAGACGGTTTATATAAGTTGTTTTAAAAAAAATTGAGATATCCCACTTTTTTTTCAAAAAGATCTTATTTTTATATTCTACTTCTCCAAAATATCGTTATATATCTTCTTAAATTCTTTATTTCATTGCACTTTTTAAATTTTTACTATCATTTTTTTATCAAATTTAAAATACGATTGTGTTCTATTTTTTTTATCATTTTTTAAAAAATAAAAGTATTAATATTTTATGAAATAAATTATTAACTACAATTTTTTTAAACAACATTTTATTTAAAGATATACAAAATAATATTAAATATTATTTCTCAAAAACATAATTTTTTCTAAATATAAAATAAATTTATTTTTTTAAAATACTAAAATTATAATACTATAAATTAATGGAAACAATTATATTATATATAAAACCAGATAAAATAGACTCTCGAGTCTTGGTCTCATCGATTGGTCAGTCAAGCCAATTCTAGAATCGATGATTGTCCAATAAATCAGAAACGTAAACATTTAATGTAAATTAATTAAACGAACGGTTGCGATCTGTCCACCAAATCCTAGGGGGGAGTATTCCGCCCCACAACCTAAACCACGGGTCGGTCCCTGCCGAGGGAAAAAAGCGCCTCCACCATCTTCTTCCTCCTCGTTTTGGGGCTGTTACCTTTTACCGATCGATATATTTTTTTAAATTAATCTCCCTTCATATGACTTTCTAAATTACGTTTGTCTCGCAACATCTTATAAGATCGACCCGATTTTTTAAAACGTTGGTTTTGATCCACTTTACCATTCATTGTGGAAACAATCTTTCTTGATCACTCGTTATCATATTGATTTTCTTGAAGTAAATATTGTTCATAAGATTATTTTAGTTGCTAAAAAGATTCAATCTTTTTTATGGGCATGTCAGCAAGAAATTCTTCTTACACTACCCCTAAGCCATGCCAACACCTGGTGGATTACAAGCTGAAATATGGCTCAAGGAACTATAGTTTGGTACAAGATTTATTCAAGTTTACCACGTGTGGCAGAACACTGATGGATAAATCCAAATCAGAGGTGCCCAAATGTAAAGTTCGCTCTGCTTGTCATGGAAGATTCTTTATGTGTTTGATCTGTTCCTCAATGACATGCTGTGTAGATCCTGAATTAAATCATGCCCTTTTGCATAGTGAATCTAATGGTGGCCATGAGGTTGCTGTGGAGTTGGAAAGGGATGAACTCTATTGTTTTGTGTGCTGTGATCAGGTGTACGATCCTGAATTTGATAAGGCTGTGGTGATTAAACAGATGATGAGGTTTGCAAGAAGTCAAAATGATGTTGTGGAGAGTGTTGATTTGAGGTTGAGTAAAAGGAAAAGATTGGATTTGGTGGCTGATTTGGATTTAAAAAGTGTGAAAAGATTGGTGTCGAAGAGAAAACAGAGCTCCAAATCTTGTTTCCCATTGGGATTGCGATGTCTGGATAACCTTGGAAATACATGTTTTATGAATTCGGTGTTGCAGGCATTGCTTCACGCGCCGCCATTGAGGAATTACTTTCTCAATGATAGGCATAACAGCCAGAGCTGCAAAAGAAGTTCAGTGAACCAATTGTGCCTGCCTGGTGATATTGATGCCATTTTTTGTGCTGCTTTTTCGGGTGATCGGACTCCTTTCAGTCCGGCTAAGTTTCTTTATAGGTTTGTCATTGTCATTGATTTATGTCTTACATTGTAAGATTCTTGGTTGTTGTCCAGTCATGATTCTATTGACTATGGTGTAGAACCATGTGAACTGTCTCTTTTTGAGTGTGCAAATCATTTTGATTCAATGCGTTTCTTGCTACATACACCTGTTATTTGTATTCTCCTGTAAGGATTCTGAAAGATGCTACATGCATTAATAAGAATTGCTTTTGATGAATGGTCCGTTAAATCATATTTTATTTACATCTCTGACAGATTGATATCTGAGCAAGTTTAATTTCGAGCAGCGCACTGTAATATACTTTCATGTCCTTTCTTATAATGAATGATGCTTGTGCTTAAAGATTGTTTTCTGTAATTGATTGGAGTGGAAATTTTCTTCACTTGTAGCTGGTGGCAGCACTCAGAAAACCAAGCTTGCTATGAGCGGCAAGACGCACACAGACCACAAATACACACATACACAGGGATTCATGAGTGGTTTGTAAAAGTATAGAGGGATTGTATTTAAGCCACCATGGCTTTATGCAATTACAAATGCAATGTTTTGTCCCCATTTATTATGCTTATTTGATTGGAAATAATTCCTGTGTTTGCCCAGAAAATGTGGATTGCCAGTGAATAGCTCATCGGGTTTTCTCTGGGATATTGAGGTCCGATGTCACTTGTACATCCTGTGGCTTTACATCCTCAACTTATGATCCATGTGTGGACATATCTCTGGAGTTGAACGTGAGCACCTCTTATGCAACCGATCTCGCTAGTAAGCCAGGCAAGCCAAACAAGACCACTGTGTCGTCCACTCTCGCCGGATGCTTGGACCTTTTTACAAGACTGGAGAAGTTGGGATCAGACCAGAAACTGTTCTGTGAAAATTTTAACGAAAACCAGGATGCAATGAAGCAAATGTCCATAAAAAAGCTCCCACTGGTTTTGTGCTTGCATATTAAGCGATTTACCCACTCTCATATTCAGAAAACATCAAGCAAAATTGACCACCATTTGCACTTCCCTTTCTCCTTTGATATGAAGCCATATCTATCATCTTCTGTCGTCAAACAAAGATTTGGCAATAGAATCTTTCCTTTTGAGGGCGATGAGTCCGACATCTCTACTGAGTTTGAGATTTTTGCTGTTGTTACTCATTCAGGGATGTTGGAATCTGGCCATTTCATAGCTTATTTACGTCTGAAAAATCAGTGGTATAAATGTGATGATGCTTGGATAACAGAGGTGGATGAAGGGACCGTTAAAGCTTCACAATGCCACTTGATTTTCTACTAACACAAATGTCAGGGCCCGTGCACTTAGTTAATATATAATTACCAAACAACAAGTATTAATTGGTTTAAACAGCGAAAACGAGTTTAAAACGTTCATTTGGGTCTACTGAAATTTCGGCATAATTAACAGGCGCTCCAGCTACTACTAAAGTGCAAATGGTTCGATTCAGTCCTTGCATAAAATGTGATAGCTTGTTCCGATCACTACTAGCAACATGAGGAACAAGCTATCACATTTTATTCAAGGACTGAATCGAACCATTTGCACTTTAGTAGTAGCTGGAGCACCTGTTAATTATGCCGAAATTTCTGTAGATCCAAATGAACGTTTTAAACTCGTTTTCGCTGTTTACACCAATTAATACTTGTTGTTTGGTAATTAAATATTAACTAAGTGCACGGACCCTGACAAAAAAGGTAGCGAGGATCTGAGCTGCCAACCCCTGTCGCCACTGACTGACCCTTTGTTTCCTATTGCTGGCTGTTGCTAGGCGAGGTATTCATCAAAGAAATCTCTCGTAATGGCATATGCTTTGAATGATTTTTGTTGATGGCACAAGCACCCGCAGCTTCGTTCCAGGAGGCAAAGCTTTGAATGGCCGTTCCACAAGGTGCATTTCCAAGATCACTGCCCTCCATCGGCAGTATCTTTTAATGATTCTTGCGGCTAAATTCAGTTGTCATTGCAGTTGAGAGTAAATTATTTTCCAGGCGCTGATATTTGTTTGACTTGGAACAGGGTTGTTTCTTGATTGTGAAATGGCAACCAAAATATTCCTTTTTCAATTCTTGGGGAAACCATAGTCATAAATTTACTGAAAATTTGGCTTTGTTTATTTTACTTTTGGATATTTGGATTGAGATTATTAATACATTATAGATGTTAATTCCATTTTAATTTCTTTAAGCAATACTGCAGTATATGGTGAAACACTTGATCGTTTTTAACTAGGAATTAGTTTATCCAGTAAGGAGGATAGTTTTGCTGGAATATGAAGCGAGAACACATGGGATTAGGTAGGTATACAAATTGCTACTGAAAATTCAGAACTTGATTTTTTTTTCCCTGAGTCTGAGCTCGTTTCGAAGTTTGAAAATTTTAAAATTTTTATTTTGGTTTATGTTGCAGCCACAATTTTAAGATGTAATATAAACCACATAATATGAAAATATTTCTAATCTAAAATTCACTTATTTTTAATACACGTCCATAATTTGGTATGGATTTCTATGATAGCGTTACTTCTAAATAAGAAATATGACCAACTTTGATCAAAAGAGTAAGTGAGTAACGGTGACGTGCAATTAAATATTTCCGAGAATTTGATTAATTAATTTTGGATCATACAAATAATCTTTCTAAATCAGAAGTTGTCTATGTTTTGTATAATATCATAACTATTTTTAACATCAATGAGAAATAAAATTTTAAGAAGAGATAATTTACTTAACATCAATCAGCCAACAAAATTATATTTTGTACAAGTGCATTAAATTATTTATTTAATCATTCAAAAAAATTATTTATTTAACAAAATGTAAAATATTGAAATACAATATAATGTGAGATGGTCTCATGAATCTATATCTATTAGATGGGTTCCGAATCATGTTTACAAAGTAAAATAATACTTTTGTTATTAAAAATAATAATTTTTCATGAATTAAATCATATTAGATATTTGTCTCATAAAATTAATTAATGAGACGATCTCGTAAGAATTTTTGTGTGCTATAATTATTAGCTCAATATATCATCAAAGGAAAATAAATTCTTAACAAATTCAATTTGAATTTGAAAATATAAAAGAAAATAGGATTTAGTATTTACGAAATGAGAATAAATTGAGTGTTTTAAGATGATTTTTTTAATGATAAGTAACTACAATTTAATTGTAACTAAATCATAATTATTATTGGCAAAAATTTGTGTGAGACGGTGTCACATGTCGTATTTTTTTAGACGGATCTCTTATTTGGGTCATTTATGAAAAAATATTACTTTTATATTAAGAGTATTACTTTTTATTGTGAATATTGGTAGGATTGACTCATATCACAGATAAAGATTTATGATACCGTCTCTCAAAAGAGTTATTCTTACTATTTGCTTATTATTACGGTTGTCTTCACTTTTTTTTTTTAACCTGAGATGTCAATGACACGTCTTTTTGAGTAATCGGTGGTTCTAAATAAACCAATATATATTATGGATATTTTGTTATTGTTTTAGCATAAGATTACTTCATACTCTAATCCAAATGTGTCCATATTTGAATTCTTTTATTATTTTCATGACGTATTGTCTCACCTAAGCAATCTTCGACATTTGAAGTTCCTCATCCTCAGGTATTTTTTTTACATTAATATTCATTGATTGTTGGAAGGATAAGAAATCACTTGCCCGGAGATTGTCAAGACTCGAGCAGTTGAGATATTGGCTTCCCAGCTAAGCTTATTTGAGATTTCGGCCCTTTTGATGTTGAATTGATAAAAAAAAGAATCAAGATCCGTTTTTGGCAGAAAAGTTGACTTTTTAACACAAACTTCGCAAATGTGTCCAAGAGCAGCTGGGTTTTGAACTGGGTTCTTGTTCGTTTCTTGAAAGCATTGGAGAAATAGATCGCAAAATCATGGGGGAGGAACCGAGACTCCTTACCCATAATGAAGAAGTGCAAGAGAACGAGCAGCCGAAAAACAGGATCTTGAGCTGTGTTTCTACACCAGTTTCTTGGTTCAACATGCTTGCAAAAGAATTGCACTGGAGTTTTGTGTTTGGGGTAATGGTTGTATATGGAATCAGCCAAGGTTTTGGTGGATCTTTAGCAAGGGTGGGGACTGAGTATTACATGAAGGATATTCAGAAAGTGCAGCCTTCTGAAGCTCAGGTTTATTCTGGAATCACTTCCATTCCCTGGATTATCAAACCTCTGTGGGGTCTTCTTACTGACGTCGTTCCTATTTTGGGGTATCATCGGAGATCTTATTTTGTCTTTGCTGGTAAACATGTCCGATGTCTTTGGATTTGTTGAGTTTGATTTTCTTGTAGCTTATTTACCTTGTTTGTTTGTCCCTTACTGTTTACATAAGATGGAGTTAGATCCAATTTGCCATATATCGTTTGATATTATCGTGATCTTGATTGCAAAGCGTGATTCTGTCTGTTTCTGCTATAAAGTAGACTCTGTTTAGGTAAAAAGTTGTAACTAAACTATGTTTGAACTCAACATGTCTGATGCTATTCTGCGAGAACTGGTATGAATTTTTTCACTTTACTGCCATTTGAATTGATACGTAGGCTTCTAAGGCTTACCTATTTGAGTGATATTGGTGATTACAACATGTCAGAGGGATATAACTAGAAATTTCGGAAATTGGATAATGAAATAAGAAATTATGACCTGGAAGGTCAACAGTTTGTTTTTCTATATTCTTGATGGGATTATATTTTTTCTCATAAGATATAAAGAATAAGAAGTGGAAAAAATAAATAATTGCTTAAGAAGTATGAAAAATATGGAAAATTTCTGCATGCATACAGATTATAAGATGCTTGTTTCAAAAGCCCTCAAGTTTTCTAGAAGTGTTCAGGAGCTTGCACCAGAAGAAATAGATCCTTGGATCGAAATATTTCATTACTGTCAAGATTGATAAGACTTTGAATCATGAAGATAAATATCTTGGATACACATTTTGAATATTCAAAACTTTGCAATGTCAAATGTGAAAACTAAAGTTGATGCCACCACATTTATTGTTGGCTTGATTATATTTGTCGGAAAGATATATCCTTACAACTTTGTTTCCCTGTGATCTTGAATTTTTCCAGACATTTGTAGCAGACAGCTATTCTTCCAACTTCTTGAATATAAAAGCTGGTGTCAATATGATACCAACGTACAAGTGATTCTATAGATTTTTTTGCCAGGTTTCCTGGGTGTTGTTGCCATGCTCTTCTTATCACTGCACAATGAGCTGCACATAGTACTGGCATTGCTGTTTTTGACAGCTGCAAGTGCCAGTGTTGCGATTGCAGATGTAACTGTCGATGCATGCGTTGCACAGAATAGCGGTACTCATCCTTCCCTAGCAGCAGATATGCAAAGCTTATGCTCCTTCAGCTCTTCGATTGGCTCTCTTGTGGGATTCTCCATTAGCGGTATCTTTGTCCACTTAATTGGGCCTCAGGTAAGCTTTAGGCATCATTCTCGAGAAAATCTTGTATTTCGGTTTAGGGATTACAATTAAAGTGATTGTTTTACCCTTTAATTGTCAAAATAAAAAGGGAGTGTTTGGCTTGTTGATGATACCTGCCGGGCTTGTTTTGTTAGTTGGTGTCTTGCTCAACGAGCCTCAAACATCCTTTTTTGAATACGAACAGGTATTCTCATCCTCTTATTGTGGCTTTTTTCTTACAAAATGATGGAGCTCTAAATTTAAGTCATGTCATCAGATCAACCAGAATTTTATTAATGCTGGTAAAGCTATGTGGAAGACGTTAAAACTTCCTGACGTGTGGCGGCCATGTTTATACATGTATCTATCCTTTTCGTTAAGTCTTAATATCTCCGAGGGGATGTTCTATTGGGCCACAGATTCAAAGGCCGGTCCATCATTTTCCAAGGTACATCTTTTCACAATTCTTTGTTGTCATCGATCCTAAAGGAATCATCTCTAGATCTCTAATGCTGGTCACATTTTGATGGATAAGCGTCAATTGATTTTTAAGTAAAAGCAATGGCCTCTTTTAGTAACTATGGTGAACTATTTTCGTAAAACGAGAGCAGATGTAGTCGTTAGTAGGACCAATCGTTTACGGCACTGTTGTAAAGTAGCACACAACAGCCCTACACCACAATATTAGTTTCCCCATACTTGACTAACTTTATGAATCCGCCCCTATTCAGCAAACAACTTGCGTGCTGACACTTGCTATCCTCTGCACGCAGGAACTCATTGGATACATAATGGCAATCGGGTCGGTAGGATCCCTTTTAGGGGCTATACTATATCAATACAGACTAAAAGACTATCCCTTCCGTGATCTACTCTTCTGGGCTCAGATTCTTTCTTGTCTCTCTGGAATGCTCGATCTGGTGCTGGTTCTTAGATGGAACTTAAAGTTTGGATTACCAGATTTTTTGTTCGTAGTGATTGATGCAAGTGTGTCTCAATTGATTGGAAGGCTTAAATGGATGCCGCTACTTGTTTTAAGTGCAAAGCTCTGCCCTCCAGGAATCGAAGGCACTTTCTTCGCATTGCTTATGTCGATTGACAATGCTGGGCTTCTCACTGCTTCGTGGTTGGGTGGCGTGTTACTTCATGTTTTTAATGTAACAAGGACTGAATTTGACAAGTTTTGGATTGCGATTTTGATAAGGAACTTACTCAGGATCACCCCATTGTTTCTGCTGTTTCTGGTGCCAAGAGCTGATCCCAACTCTACTATATTTACAGATGAAGTTCTGGATTCGAACGAGGATTCAGGTGTTGAAGAATTAGATGATGTTGAACTTGTAGCCCTGGTTAAGAGCGTGGATGGCAGATAGATTTACTGGGAAAGAGACACAGAAGATACTGCGTTGTTTCATTCTTTAGCAGGCAAGATTTGTTCATTATGGATTGGTGGGGCATGAATCTTGCTAATACTATGCTCGTTACGTACTTTCATACCGATATGGTAATTTTGTTAGAGTGAGCGATTAGTTCGAGGAACAAAGGCGTAACAAGAACAAATATGTATTTGGATATTTTTTTAAAAGGTTTACAATCCACGTTTTGAATCAACAATCTGTGCATAAGACAGCTGAATTGTCTGTGAGACGATGCCATACTGTATTGCTTAAAACGACAGGATAAATTTCACACCATACGCAGGACAAGAAGCTTGAAAGCACTTGTACTGTAATACAACATCACAGATCGTACAAAGAAGAAGTTTTGTAACGATGGCACAAAGTTTGGTATATTAGTGTAGGGATAGGATTTGGATACTATAATCCGACTGACCAACTCAGCGGATTAAGCTTTTAACTACAATATGCAGTAAGAAATTATCTGCACAACTTAAGACTTCATTGAGCCAACTTCTTTAAGTGCTGTAATGTCCTCTGCTTTATCCACTGCCGATCATAAGGTAGGTATGCCTGCACTGAGTGATCATAGCTGCAAAAAAAATAACAGGGAATTGTTTAAGTTACTTTGACCATGGCAACAGCCTCTAAAAGGCAGTTCAGAATGAGGTCGTAGTTCAACAGTAGAAGATTGCAACTAAAAGAGTAAAGAGCAGGAACGTATTAGCCGGCATTTTATAGGGTAACGGTAGGACTGCATGAGGTACAACTTGGGGTTTGAAGCCATCAGATGGTAGGCTGATAATTATAAGTTCAACAGAACAAATTGGTTTGCCATATGCAATTCCGTATTCAAGAAATTAAAATATTCATTCATTTCCACGCACTTTCATCAGTTCATGTCCATGATGGCCAGATTGGGTTGGTCTTCTCTTTGCACAAGAGAGTGTGTGTGTGTGTGAGTGTGTGTGTGAGAGAGAGAGAGAGAGAGAGAGAGAGAGAGAGAGAGAGAGAGAGAGAGAGAGATTTACATTAATGCACTCAGATCAGCAAGCCCGTCAATGAAATTGTAAAGATCTGAAATGTCATAAGTTATGTTTCTTGTGGCTGGATACAGTTCCTTGAGTTTTCTTTCATATAGTCCACATATCCCTGCAGAAACGTCATGAGACCCAAACACTTTACGATGATAATGTAAACATCATCCAAACCCTGTACAGTGAACACAATCTTATTGATGGCAATATGAAAACCAAAGTCTAGGATAGCCTAGACACGGAAGGTTCAAAAAGGCAAACATGACAAATAAAACAAGTGATTTGAAAGTGACAAAGTAACAAAAATATATAATGACTCAACACATAAAATGGAAAATTAAGTTTCTTCTCTACACCTTTCAATATTTATTACGCGACTTAACCAACACATGATATCTCATAATGAAATCTTTTCGGAGCTTACAATACTCCAAATAAGTGTAACAATTAGAATCTTATATATAATAAAGGGTTTTGCATTCATTTCTCCATTATTTAATGTACTTACACTTGTTTCCCTAGCATGTTATCATTTTTGTACTTATACGAGAGGTAAGTGTCGTGTAAAAATCTCATTTAATAGAACATAATTTAGTACATACCATCCATTGCTTGACTGATGGAGTCATAATCCATGAAAGTCCGAGTTGCTCTATGCTGAGATGTTTGCATGAGAATAATAGTATGCCTGTTCGACTGCATATGTTTTGCAGGTGGGAACATCAAAGAACTGAGCTATCACTAATTCATAAACTATTTGAAGCCATTATCGCAATTAAGTTGAGCATGGAAAAACGCTATGAACCTTGGATAGAATGAAGTTAAAATAGATAGAAAACAATTTCTACGACAAAGAATCTTCAACAAAAAGAATTATGACTCAAAATGAGATAATTCCTTGGCTCCAGTATGCTTCCTCAGGTTAATTGTACACACGATGAACTCGCATTTCACAAACTAATAAGATTACTGAAACAGATGATCGAAATGTAAAACAAGAGAAACGAAAATATATGTTAAGGTGGATAAGATTAAGAGGGAGTATTGAAGTTCAGAGTGGAGATTAAGAGTTTCATGATAGGGCTGGCAGCACAAGATCATGAAACAAGAATGTTCTTTCATCACGAGTGGTCATGGTCATCCAGCAATTCGATATCATAAACGAGCCCGCATTTCCAGTATCAAGAATAACATTCACCAGAAATGATCATTCGAAGGATTAAGAATCTATTGTTAAAAAGACTCGACAACAAAAAAATCATCCGTGGCACTTTCTTGTGCTCTTCTAATAAAAATTGCAAAACAGTAAGAGGAAAGCTCAACAAAGATTCTCTCTTTCACGTACAGTATACACTAGATCAGCATTTACATAAGTCATAAATGAATAAAATAAAAAGACTGAATTAACGGATTCAACCTGTATCTACCCATAATAAGCTATATTCGATCAAACACAAACCCGAATTAAAAACAAAATACAACAGACATATGAACACAGGCACAAACTTTAACTTAATGATTCAATAAACTGAAATATTAACAGTAATTAGACGAATTAGCTGCACAAGTATATAAAACCAAAACACAAGAAGTTGCCCTAACAAATAGAATCAAAAGAAAAGCGAAAAATTAGGTCATCAATAAAATTAAATTCCACAGAGGCGCAGATGGAGAAATAGAGATGGAAAGCTTTACCATTTCGATGAAACGAACAATTCAGAGGCGAGCGAAATAATGGGGATTTTAAGGTCACATAATTATGGTCGCTTTTTCGGGTTTTTGAAATGTCTAATTTGATAACAAGTTTTTTTCTTTAAGTTTTGGTTCAATTTTCTAGTATCATAGTTTCATTTATATTATTTAGAAACATATTCAATTGATTCATTGGTGTCATTCTAAAATTGTAAAATAATCATTTAATTAAATTTTTATAATTATTTATATTATTAATTATTTTTAGTAAAATTATAATTAGTTGTAAAAATTTCATAAAAGTATATATATAAATAGAAATACAATAATTTAAATTTGAATAATTAAAATTATATTCAATTACTAATAATCTAAATATAAACAAAATATTGTTTTAAAAATACGATTTAAATAGTCGATTCGGTTTTGAGTGGCAAAAAAACATAATAATTTCGGTTTTAAGTTATAAAACCCAAAAAAAAAAAAAAACAACTTTAGATTATGAAATTGAAGTCATTTCGTTTCAAATTATTCAATCAAATTTACCTCAAATTATTTTAACGTAGCGTGATTATAATAAATCAATGCACCAAAAACTCGATCCAGACCGGTCACTTGGCTTGGTAACTCGGTTATATTGTTCTAAATTATTAATTTTTACCACTGGAAAACCAATGGAGAACACACATATTGTAAGATTGAAGGGTCAAGTTAATTTTCCTTTTCTTTTCTTGTTTCAACTGTATTTCATTGATTCCCTCTATGTAGAAGAAATCAATATATCAGTCATAGCTATATACCATCATTTATTGTAGCTAGAAAATCTCTCAAGCACGTTGCATAAAAAAAAAATCGAAAGAAGAAAACAAACATTTGATGCAGGCGTGCCAAAATACTTCAAAGTTGTTGAAACAAGATTTTAGTCTATACATCACATGTATTTTTAGAGCTGCATAATCTTCCTCATCTCGAGTTCTATTTCTCCTTCTTTATAGTACTGGATAACATACATCTGGAGTCATTTATGCAGCTGCGAGTGCCTTCTGTATATCCTTCTGCAACAAATGGTAAATATGAACAAAATTTAGCGAATGCGACACCGTCATTCAAAAGCTCCGGAGAAAATAACTCGACACGGCAGGAGTAGGAATTTGATTGACAATGTGATTTAATGGAGTTTAGGGATGATGTTTATGTTTCCAGAAAGGTAATACATGAGATTTCTTCTAACTTGCAACTCTATAACTAAGGTGCTCAGAGAATGGAGCAGTTACGGTGTTCCGGCACGGTCTGTCACTTGTTTTATTATAGAACCAAAGCAAGAATTTATTTACCTCTATTTGATAAGGAGAAGTCGTTGGCGCATATCGTTGGACAACTACACCATTTTTGTCCACCAAGAATTTCTCGAAGTTCCATTTAATCAAATCACCAAATAATCCTCCAGCATTTTTCTTCAGAAATTCGTAAACCGGAGCAGTATTTGGTCCATTCACATCAATCTGTTCTAAATGAAAACAAGTTACTGGCGTATACTTTTTTTGAATTCAAAAGGTGCAAGAGTAAAAAACCCAATACTAAGAACCTTATCAAAAATGGGAAACTCTGCTTTATATCTTGTGCAAGCAAACTGCTTAATTTCTGCGTTTGATCCCGGTTCTTGGCCCCCGAACTGATTACAAGGGAAGGCTAGTATTTCAAATCCTACATTTTACGAATTTTGTTGTCATCTATTTCAATTAATACAGTCATCACCAAACTAGTTGGGCCAAATGGCTTATTAGGTAGAGTTAAGCCAAACCTAACCTTGAGTTTTGTATTTATCGTAGACATTAGACAGCTCCGGGTAGTTCGAGGATGTCAATCCGCTGAATCCAAATCCATTAACAAAAATTAGTTCAGGACGCACTTGTACAAACATATATAAATCTTAATCAGAGAAACAATGTTAGAAGATTCAAACAGAATAAGTAACACAAAAAATATGGAACTCTATAGAGTATATGGTGGTTGAAATACCATTTTGAAGCAACATTCACTATTAAAAGAACCTTTCCTTTGAATTTGCTGAGTTCAACATCATTCCCATCAATATCCTGTTTTCGATGAGAAAAACAAGACAGGGCTATTAAGTAATAATCCAAGTAACTGAGCTTAACCATCAATCACTCGGAATCAAGAACAAGAGAATTGGATATAAGTGCTGCACAAGTATGAAGAGGCATCAACATCTCAAAAGAGTAACGAAGGGGAAAAGAACATCGTTACCACCATGAAGAAATTGACAGTGATAGAAATTGAGCCCAAATAACAACGATAGGTAACCTTCTCTTTTGGTTTCATAAAGCCATTTTAGAAATGAAGTTGGAAACATGCAGAATTTTTGAGTGGCTGGTATTGCTAATTTTTTATAAATGCCAGTTAATGGCGACTTAATCGAGAACATAAAATACAGACCATGCGAGTGAATAAGTAAAAAGGGTTACCTTGACAGTAAAGTCGTGTATAGTCTTCTCCGTGGCGGCTCTTGCAAAAACAGCTGAAAAATATCGAGACTTTAAGGGAAGCCCAGATATATTTGAGGACAAACTCGAGAACCCGTCTCGCAAGAAAGCAGATTTTGATGAACCAAGGCTTGTTTCATGGGAAGAATCAAGAAACGCCATGTAAGAAATTTTTGATCTTGACTGTCGTTTGGCCGGGCCTAAACTACGGACAGGCAGAACAGAAGAGACGGTCATGGAAGCCATTGTTAGGTAGCAAGTGTCGCGCTCAGGGTATTGAAGTTTGCACGCTCTGTGGAAGAATGGAGAAAGAGCTGTTTAATAGATAACCGAGTGCAAGCGTGGATCGATTTCCGAGGTGGGGACAAGATAAACTATACTGGTCCACGGGCACCCGTCTTGCGTTTTATAATTAATTTTATGTATATTAAATCGAAAAAATACCATAATTGTAAAATATAAAAAAAGATTAAATTATAATTCAAAATAATAAAATAAATTGTAATTTTAAAAATAAATAAAAACAGAAGAAAAAAAATTACAGGCCAGAATATTAATTTAAATCTATAAATAGATATACATATATTTCTTTCGTTTTTCGTTCTCCTTTTTTTCCTCTATGAAGCATTTAAATGCAAATTGTGGGATTTGTAGTAATTTATAAGGCATTGAAGTGTCAATAATTTCAAATTTAATTGTTATTTAAATTTACGTACGATGCTAGCTGTAAACTAAATCACAAGGATAGGTTTAATCTTTTACTTTCCTGAAAAGATTGATTATTTGAAGTATTATGATTATAGGACAAATCCATATCGTATCAGATTAATGCATTAAATTCCTTTTCCATGAACTGAACAAGCACGGTTAAGAACCCCGATATCCTCAGCGAGGCAAGGAGGCTCAATCTTCCCACTGCCATACCAGACCTTTTGTCTTGGTAGAAGATCGTCAACGAATAGATCCAACATTTTTATAGTAATACGAGGCATCACCACAACATGTGCCATGTCTCCTTGACATTGAAGCTTCAATAATTGAACAAACTCCTGGTTTAAAGGACGCTCGAAAGCTACGAGAAAGCTTGTAAGTTGTATCATTGATCATCGATCTTATTCCTTCGCCCTTGAGACTTAACGAGTCGTACTCACACATCTTTCTGTTTCTTGTTCCGTGTTCGAATAGTGTATTACTCTTTAATCCTTTATGCTTAGACTGTACGTACCACATGCATGAATATGGGAGCGTGCCCGTTTCTGATGGTGGTGTCGAGAGAGGCAATGTATTCAAAGCTTTGTGTGAGAAGGTTGATGTATTTCTTCCTTGTGAGAAGAACACCATAATAATAATAACCACCACCATAATTACAATAATGAAAGAAAATTGTTCAATATATATTCATATCCATGTCATGAATGTTTCTCATACAATTGCTCTGACTGAACGTGTATCATTAAATTAATTGCATTTACTATTTGTTTCCTTGTATTTATTATTTTCACATCCCAAACATATATTGAGCTATACAATTAATGTTTGCTCCAACTTTTTAAAATTGAATAAATTGACTTGATAATTTAATAAGGGAAAATTGCATTTTTAATTATCTTATTTATTTATCACTTAGAGTTTTGACCATCTATGTTGTCAAATTTCAGTTTTAATCTTTTTTTTTTTTTGGTAATTTTAGTCATTTTTTCTGAGACATGACAACAACGTGGCACTGACATGTCGACAACATGTACGGTAATGCTGACATGCCGATAATGTGTACTATGTCATATTAATGCTCTCAATGAAAAATTACTAAAACTATCAAAAAATGAAAAGATATAAAACAAAGAACGAAATTTAACAAAATAGATTACCAAAATCACAAAGATATTACTGTTTTCCATTTGATAAAATAATTCATTTAAGCTACAAAATGAAGATATTCAGGTCTTAATTAATTAAGGGAGAAATGACTTTCTACTTTCTTGTTAATATTGTATTATCATGTTTATTGCAGTAGTCAATTTAATCTGTTGTTCAAGAAGCCATTTCACTTTAATTAGTTCACACTCATAATGCAATGAGACCACATATATGTTTAGCACCGGTCCTGTCTGAGCTCACGAACGACTTTGCAGGAAAGGTGAACTTTCTGGGATGTGTGAAACCGTAGGCACGAGACGAGGCAAGTGCTGCGACAACATACATGACCATGATTCTAATCCAATTTAAGAAGACGGCCCAGCCTAGCACATCTGCTGCAAATGATAAGTTCAGCTACTTCAGAAGAGTTGAATATATATGGTGAAAGCTGAATGAATCAAAGTGAGAGCAAATGACTGCATCATGGCTTACCGTGCTTGAGAAACTTTACCGAGTAAATGTACATAATTTTGCTGGAGCTGACAAAATTAAATGACAATTTGGTTTGCTTCTTTGGTTATCTTTCAATCTAAAAACACTTAAAATAGCTCGAAATTTTGAAAAATGAAATATGTAGGCCATGAATCCGGCTCAAAGTATTCATTTAGTTGAACGAAAGTATTAAGCTCAAGCAAACAAATTTGTGAATTATAAGTAAGAGCTTGTTGGTTCCTTAAATCCAAATCTAAATATGCTAGTGATGTACTTATAAATAATATGATTTTCATTATTACTTCACATAACCAAGAATTCAAGGAAAAAAAGTATTAACCCACAAGGACTTGATTCAGTTCATGTATTAATCTTTATCAGTGATCCACAAAACCAGTAAAACCGTGTAGCAGATCTCTGATGAATTTTATCAATATACACACATCTTCAACCAGATATGATCAACGAATATGTTGAATGAACATAAAGAGGCCAATTTCAAATTCTGCAATGGGAAATCATACAGACGACTCATACTTTATTTCAAGAAACTTTCATGTATATTAACCAAACTATAACATTTTTCGACTTTACTAAAAGTTTGGCGAAAAACAATTGGAAGGAACAACTAAGAAACATAAAGCTATGCATTCCGAATATACATGACTTGTGGAATATCTCGTCTGTGCAGTGCCACGACAACTAAGAAATTTAACGTGACTTGATCAGGCAAGATATTTTCCTCTTGCCTGCTGTTTTTGGGTGAATTGTGCCATCCATTGGCTTAAGGTCAAGGACTTCATTGTCTCGTACTCCCTGATCTGTGTCTCCCTGCAATACATTAGAAAACTGAGATAATGCAACAACATTTTAACACCAAGAAAAATGATAACTTGATGTAAATTAATGGTTGAATTACATTATGTGAATCTGAGAGGGGAAAACGATTAGAATTTTCTGGCATGGCTTCAGGACCATCGAAACTTAATTCACCCTTCAATGCTTTCGATTTTAAGTCTGAATTTGAAAGATGGACAGGATCTTTTTCCGTGTTGAAAGCTTCATTTTGCAACAAATCATCGCGTCTTCGCCTCAAAAATCTGAAATTCAAGACTAAATCACGAACTCATGATTACATAAAGAGTAAAATTCTACTCTTTTCTATGGAATAAGATTGGAGTAATCCTAAACAAGGAACATACCGAACTTCAGCCAAAATTGTATCTCTCTTTTGCTTTGCAGCATGCAATTTCCGCTTTCTTGACACAAAATCCTAATCAAGAATTCACATTACTCCATTGTTTAAATTGAGCTGACTAACTTGCATATTTACTAACAATGGATATGATACAAAAGGGGATTAATGAGTACGCAGATTTCAATCAAAGACTTTAAGCATTCAATTCAGTCCATTTTAATATGCACAGAACAGTAAATATTTTGAATACAAATTATTGTTGAAGAAAAGCACAAGCCAAGAAGCAACCAATTACACAACAGATTATGTTATTACACCATCAATTGGGAAACAAAAACATAACAAAACTATAAATATTGGACCTTTTGCAGTTCCAAGAACTCCCCCACAAGTGTTTGATACTTCACTTTAGCCATGGCTCCATCATCAACACCAAGAGATTGGTCAACACCAGCAGACACAGAAAAATCCCTCTTCATCATCCGCTCAACGCATCGAAATTACCCAAAAAAATCAAAAATTCAACAGAAAGAAGGGGGAAAAACAATCCTGAACTAGCAGAAGGTTAAAGAATTCCAAACAGAACACTCGTATTCTTGTTTATTCTTGAATCTCTGAATGTGATAAACCAAAACAAGAACCCCTAAACAAAGCGACACAAATGGCAAGCAACGTAAGGGTCTGTTTGTGTGGCTGAAGGACGCTAGAATACATCTTCTTTTGTACCATTTCTCCCCTTCTCTTGATACGTTTTCCATAATAATAATAAGAGTATTAATTTTGTTTAATGAGTTTCCTTTAATATTTTGGGTGTATTATATAAATCATTGGTCCAGCGACGACATTGAAGATAGAGATTGGGTGTGAGAAGATTTGGGTTTGGCGGGAGAGAGGTACTTTAGGGTGGGCATAGGATATGGTGCAGAAGATCCATGGCTACAGGCTTACTATTGTCTGCAAAGTTCGGGTAGGATCCTTGATACGGTTGATGCTGGAAATAAAATAACAAATAATAAAATGAAAAGGAAAATGTATATTAATTTGTTTAACTTAATCAAACAGACAAAAGCAATGATAATTATACGATAATTATTGCAGAAAAATCTAGAAAATAAAATTTTCGGTTCTCCAATATCTGAGATAGATAAAATATTTGATTTTAACACCCATGAAATTTAATGAAGTTCCAGAAAATAGGAAATAATTTGAGATCCGACAAAGACAAACTTTAAGAAGTTACTCCACACAAAAATTGTTTAAAGAATTATCTATCGTTCTTGGTTTTTTTAGGAACAAGTAGGATGTAAATAAGTTGAGCCGAACAGTATTATGTTCGAATTCGGTTCATTTAAGATGTATATATGGGGCCCTTAGCTCCTAATCGTTATTACAATGCAATCTGATTAGGGTTAACTAATTACAGCGGAAAACGAGTTTACAATTTCTTTACAATGAGCCCAAAATATCTCTTCTATAACTTAAATACTGAAAATAGTATTTAATCTCAAATCATAAAACATGCCCACACGTAATCAAAACCAATCACATACAAACAACTCATATCCTCGGGACATGCCCCGGTATATAGATACATATACATATATACTGGGAACAAGACATAAACATAAAACCCCAGCCTAAGCTGTGGCTCCCTCCAGAAGTACCCTCTCCGGTCTCCTGATATCCTGGAGTACCTGCCATTGTCCACACACAAAGACAACAACAGCCCCCCTTGGGGGTGAGCAAAGCTCCGTATGGAACAACCAATCATATATACCACAAGTATCTAAACAATGATATATGGTATGCAATGCATGTATGTCGTGGAGGTATCAGGTCAAATGCCCATCCACTGAGCACATGTCAGAATCAATCGAATCGCTATCAAATCAATGCTCGAGCTGGCACACCGGCCAATATGGGATACTCGTATAATAGCGTCGGCAAAGCGCCATCAAATCCCAAATCTCATATCCAATCATATGGGGCCACAATTGTCTATGCTTTACGGGTCATATAATACCGGCATAGCGATTGTGTTCACAAACCCCGGAATCCAGTCAAATCATATCAGGGTATCCAAAGATCATAGCTCAACGTGCATGTCATGTATCGATGTATGCATAAAATGATGTGTATTAACAAAACATTTATTTTATATACCGATATCTCAATCTCAATGTCATGTATGCCACATCAATCGACAAATAAGGCATATAGACACATAATCTCATTCCAATCAATCAAATCAATCCGACATATATCATATAATACAGATACATGTCGTATGTTACTCGGTCGCAACATACCTCAATTCTTCGTTTCCAGTTGATGTAGCCTGAAGATATTGATATTACACTTTATCTACATCAATTACATACTCATTTCAATCAATAACATACTCCAAAATCATTAATATGAGTTTCAAATATCATTTAAAACTTCAAAAATTCATATCAAATTAAAATCATATCATAATTCAATTCCGACTTCGAATATAAGTTTCTTGTCGGTTATTCTACTACATATAGGAAATTCAACTTCAAATACATGCTATTCCAGCACTTTGATATTTAGAGCAACTGGAACTAGAAGAAAATTACCTCAGTCAGAAGCCCTCGACGCGAAGATCACAAATATATAATTTGTTTCGCGTTTAGACAGCGTTTTGAAGTCGATTTGGAAGAAAGAAAATCGAAATCTCTCGTTCCTTCGAAGTTATGAAAAGATACAATGAAGAAATCGAATAGCAAAATCATTCTTATCCTTGGGCGCGAGAAGTTCTGCCCCCGAGTTTCAAATGCATCGCGCTCGGGCGGTTAAAAACTACCGCTCGGGCGCGGCATGTTCTGTCCGATTATCACTTGCATCGCGCTCGGGCGGTCGCAAACTACCGCTCGGGCGCGATGTCTTCTGCCCGAATACTCAAAATTACTACCTTGGCGCTCGGGCGGTCACTTTCTACCGCCCGGGCGCCACATCTTCTGTACAAATATTGGCGTCCGACTTCTCTAATCGAACTCTTACAACGTCAACTCATATTCAATATCCATTTTCTCAATTTCATTGTCATAATATACATCAAATGTATAATCACATATCAAATTCCTGAATTATCGATAATCATATGAGATTTACGATAATACGATACACGGTCCTTACAGTATAAAAGCTCGAGTTTTTATCATAAGACTAGAGCACGACTCGTTTTAAAATTATTAAGCTCGCGAATATTCGAGCATGACTCGTTACTAGCTCGTTTATTATGTTTAACGAATCTAGCTCGCGTTCCGTTCGTTAAGCGGGCTAATTTTCGAGCTCGTTAAACACGCTCATATTCGATTTTGTTAAACATGCTCGTTTCGAGCTCGTTGCGCATTCTTAGTCAAAATATCGACTAAGATATGAAAATGTAAGAAGATAAGCTTATCGGTTTATACTATTGCAGTCAGTTCTCTTACACTCAAATTTCTATGTGAGATAACACAAGTTATTATGGTATACTCAAAATCTAGCAAACTAGTCGAGCTCGAGCTCGCAGACTCGCAAGCTGAAAATCCTTAAGGTCGATCTCAGGTCGATAAATTTAACAAATAATCTCGAACGAGTTTTTCACCGAATCAAGTTATAGGTAGCTTTCATGCGATCTAGTTTATTTGTATCCCTAGGAACAAATATCGAGAGATAAGTTTGCCAACACAGGGGCGGCTACATGTGAATTAGGGATGAGAACGGACATGAATAGAATGGATAGCGATCCGAACTCAATTTGTTTGGGTCAGGTGTGAGTCATGTTAAAATGAGTTTGGATCAATTGAAATGTTTTATAGTTCCCGATCGCATCTGGACTCGTTTATTTTTTTATTTTTTTTTACTATGGTATATGTTATTTTTACTTAATTGATGGGAAGAATAACTTTTGCTTCGAAGATTTTCCAAAACTGACATTAACAAAATCATCATATATTGCATGATCATATCTTGTATACATTTATCTCATCTCTTGAATGTAAATGGGATTTTGTGGATTAATATATACACGTTAACATGTTTTGGAATCTATATGAATTGTTGAATTGCATGATATTACTAGTTTTGATATTTCATTGAAAGTGTGTGAGATATTTTTCTTCCCTTTCAAGTTTTGCACTTACTTTTTGACTTGGGAGAAATGTGTTCTTTATCTAAATATTCTCATGAGTATTAAAACTCGTGTGATCATTTTTTATTATGAGCTTAAATTTTAAATGACGTATAGTAATTATTTTGTGCTTAATTTTATAATATCAAAGGATTTTTGTTTCAGATCAAACTTGAGTCAATTGGAGCTCTATTGTTGCTCATGATCTTTGAGTTATCTCTTACTATTTTTTAAGCTTGGGCAATAGACCCAAAAGAATTGATTTCATGGCATCTGTTGGTTTTTTTTTTTTTTTTTTTTTTTTTTGGTTTTTAAAATTCATTATTTAAAAATTACAGTTTAGTCACTGATTAATGTTCACAATTATGATATTATCTTTATTTACATATAATCCAATCAAATTGTATTTTGTAATAGTTTCAAATTGTAGTATGATCGGTCAATTATGATATTACTTATATCTGAATATAAATTATATTAATCAAATTAATTATAAAAAAATCTGTATAAGCACGCAACGCATACCAAAAATCACTAGTTTCAATTAAATCGTAGTCGACCTACAATATGTCTTCTAAGTTTGCCTTTTTGTGATGTGATTTTGATCTTTTATAATATCAAAAATCATTTCTAATCCGTTATTTTTATTTTCTTGACAATTTTATTTATTTTTCGACAAGGTGTTGATGTGATACATCTGTGATGCTGGCGATACATATGCACTTAAAAAAAAGTAAAATTGCCAAAATGAAAATATACATTATAAAAATTACAAAAATTTATGTGAGACGGTCTCACGTGTCGTATTTTGTGAGACGGATCTCATATTTGAGTCATCCATAAAAAATTATTACATTTTATGCTAAGAGTATTACTTTTTATTGTGAATATTGGTAGGGTTGACCCGTCTCACAGATAAAGATTCGTGAGACCGTCTCACAAGAGACCTACTCTGTAAAAATAAAATTCGATAAAACAGATTTCCAAAATCTTAAAAAAAAAAAAAATTTACACGACCTAACATACAATTTTCCATGTATCGTTTTAAATTTGACACAAGGATTCCTTTCATACTAGCTACATGCTCTTAAAATGAAAGAATTAAAAAAAAGAAGAATGAAAAGTAAATAAAACGGATGTGAGTTAAGCAACAACACGTGTGTGGAACCGCCATGAAAATGGATACGTGTGGCTTCCATGCAGCTGTACAAGCCGAACGTGGCAACCACCTCGTGATATATACGCCCTTCCACTTGGAAGAAACAGTAATCCATCACAGGATGAACTCCGATGATGTGAAGAAAGCCGGGTCAGCGTACCGCCGGAACATGCCTTACAGCCCTTACGCCATGGCTGCAGCCGCCCTCGCTGTGGTCGGAGGTCTCTGGTACTGGAACTCCCGAAGACAACATGAAGACCAGTCCTCGCAGAGGGTCCCTGCCGATGAAACTCGGCCACGCAAATAGGAATGTGTACCGGCGTTATTGTATTATTTTCTTTGTTCGACTTTCCAATTGTCGAATTTATAGGATGTAATGCAGTAAAATAATATTTTGATATTTATTGTACGTGAATTCTCATGCTGCGTAAGAAACATTAATTCAAGAATTATATGTGCTACGTTCATGTTTTTGAAAAAGTATGCTGGTGTATTATGAAAAACTTAGCAATTTATAACTAGAAATTCAAATTTAATCCTACATTTGATTCATTCTTAGAGAAACTTTCCGAGTTTGAGGCAAATTTTCCGTCAGTTTCTCGCTAGTTGCTACATAGATGAAACAATAAGTCCAAAAAGACAAATTAATACAAAAAATTTACTTTTCTCCAAGATTTCCCCAGGCTCTCTCCCCAAAATTCACACGTTCTTGGTGCCCATCTTTATGCCTATGAAACCGCGCTACTTGTGCGTGGCTCAATCGATCTTGACGGAAGAATAAATCAGCCTTGTGAACCAGAAGCACGAGTAGAAGCCGATGGTGCCCGTGAGCACAAAGAACGCGTAAGAAGCAATCAACATGTAGCCGAAGTACAAAGCGCCTGAGACTGGCTTTGTTATTTCCAGCTTGGTGAAGAAGTAAAACGTGGCGTAGAGGAAGAGGTATAATGCTGAGGATCCGGATGTCAGGTATGACCTCCACCACCAGAGGTAATCTTCACTGCACAACTGGAAGTAGCAGAGCACAATGGTTATCTCGGCGCAGGTGATGAGGAGGATGATGAAGACGATGAAGAGGAAACCGAAGATGTAGTAGTACTGGTTCATCCAGATTGAAGTTAGTATGAAGAAAAGCTCGATGAAAACAGCTCCAAATGGAAGGATTCCTCCGATCAATATTGAGAAGATGGGGTTCATGTACCACGTCTGTTCAGGAATCTGTCTCGGGATCTTGTTCGTTTTTACAGGATCCTCTATTACCGGTTTCTTGAACCCTACGTAGCTGCCCACAAACACGAGCGGAACTGAGATTCCAAACCATAGGAAGACCAGGGCAAACATTGTCCCGAACGGCACAGCCCCGGAAGACTTCTGGCCCCAGATGAGCGCATTTAGCACAAAGAAGACCGCAAACACAGCAGCGGGGAAGAAAAAAGCAGTTCTGAGGGCGATCTTCTTCCATTCCGTGCCTTTGAACATTTTGTAGAGACGTGCAGCGGCGTAACCAGCAAAAATTCCCATGAAAACCCAAAGCAATAACATGGCAGTCATGAGTCCACCCCGGTTCGAAGGGGATAGGAATCCTAGGACGGCAAAGATTGTCGTAATGAGGATCATTCCCAAGAATTGTACACCGGTTCCAACATACACAGAGAGCAAGTCCGAGTTGATTGGAGGCCGGAACACGTCCGAATGGACTAATTTCCATCCAGTTTCTTCCTGAGCCTCTTCCTGCGTCTCAAGTTCGTTGTACTTGGAAATGTCACGATAAAGGGTTCTTAGCATTATCATCGCTACCATGCCCGAAAGGAAGAGAACAATCATCAGAGAGTTTACTATGGAGAACCAATGGATTTGATCATCGGTCATTAGAAGATAAGTGTCCCATCTTGATGCCCATTTTACCTCACTCTCCTGAAATACAGTTCGTATCACAAAACGTCAACCGTCAACCTCGCAAATATTTAATCAGATAAAGCAAACTAACAAAAAACGTGTCCCGAGAAAGGAAGATGAAAAGTTTTTAGACTATATATTTAACGACTCATCATCGAAGATGAGAAATTTATGGGAGACATGATCACCAGGAATGCAACGTCGTAAGTGAATATCACTTCTTGCTTATCTTCAACCTCTAGTGGAGAGTCTGAAGATGAAACTGTACGCTTAGTATGGGGATCACATGTAGTTAAACGAACATCCTTACTCCACTGCCCTTCATATTCATGCTTGACGCTAAGAAATAAAGAGAAACACGATTAACAGTTTCGTGAATATAGCCCAGCAAGACTTCACCAAGAGAGTAAAATAGGGATGGAGATGGTATAGAAAAATACATCCGTGAAAAACCCACCTAAATGGTGTGACCTCAAAACCTACTATTCTGGCAGTCTCGGTCACCTGATCCTTGTGAAACTTGACCGTGAAGCTCAAGTGGTTGTTGAGGAAGTATTTTACATCCTTGCTCTGGACATAACAAAAACGACGCCAGTGAAAAAAACAAAAGAAATGTTCCACAGATATCATTCAAAAAATTTAGGACGAAGTTGGTCCATTTACGCCACTATATTGTCCTTTGAGCCCAATATGATAACCCAGCTGGTAGATTGTTGGTCCTTCTTGTTGTCTTGGAATTGGAACTACCAATGGAAGGTTATCCAAGATCCTGTAGAACAAAAAGGTAGAGTCATTGGGCAAGGAGATGCTCTTAAATTTCACACTTTAAAAATAACTTAAGATAGATATATGTTCCATACATGTTGACACGATATTCATCTTCGATCTTGTCTTTGAATTGTTTTGCAACTTTGGCATCAAGTATAACCCGACAAAGAACACTGCACATTTGTGGTTCCCTCATTTTAAACTGCGACATAAGCAATGTTAATGACAAACACAACGGTTAAAAGGACTATTATATCAGGTAAGAAATTTTACTGACCACAAAGGGGGAATTCTCAATACGGTCTCCACGAAGCACTTCACCAAGATTTTCCCTACTGTCAACTATGATTTTCGGAGAACAAAAGGGAAGAGAATAGTATGAGTAGGGAAGTTGAGTTCTTATTGAAGTCAATTTGTTCACTTTCACGTTCAGTGGAGCTCCCTGGAGTAAAATTATACATTAAAAGAAAAATTAAAAAAAAAAGGCTAACATAAGAATATTTCTTACTTCAACGGACCGCATTATGTAGAGAAGGACGCATTGAAGATATAAACATAAAACATGCAATTTTATCAACTCCTCGAATTACACGCATCAGTTCTTCAAACGAAGGGAAAAAACACAGCCACTGCGACACTGAAGACTGAAGAGTCAACTCTCTTCTTGTTCTCCGATAGTAAAGTGTGTGCTCATTAGATTCAACTTCAGGTCGCACTAGATACAGCTTGTTAGTTAAATTTTATCTGTTTTTAAGGAGAATCTTTTCAATTTAAAAATGGCCGAAATATGCAAATGCAACTTCACCAAATTAAGCCTCTATTTATGAGTCCTTTTCCAAAATTATAGTTCTCCGTATCTTCCAAGATTCAATATCCGGAATGGAATACAGCCTTCTTCATCAGTCAGTCACTCTGAAGCATATGGGAACAAAGATGGACATGAAAATTCTGAGAGAAACGAGCAAGAAACTAAAGTAATAATCTCATGAACTAGATAATTTACAGTCTTGTAGATCACTTACCAAATATGACACAGCAATAAAAATATTAGCTGATGTACTTGGTTTTAACAGACTCACACACACACACACACACACACACATATATTGATAGATATTCAAATTTCAAGTTAAATCCTTCAAACTTTAAGCTTTGCCCCCGAGAAAATACATGAATTCGTCCATAATCAAAATTCCTCTTTCTTCTCCAATACGACCCTGTTATTAAACTACGTTTGATAACACGAGTTTTGTCATTGGTAGATCTCCGTCTTAAAACACAAGATTAAACAAAGAGCATTGTCCACCAAAACTTCAATTTTTTCGCCTATCATGACCAAAATCTAGTGGAAACAAGTATCGATAACTCCGATGCATTTTGTTCAAATCAAAACCCAATTCATCAAATCTATGACTTGACAAAAACCCAATTCGAATAGCTAATTCCACATAAAAGCACAGAGAACGAAAAAGATCAGATCTTTGAATAGAACACAGATCAAGAAACACGCTAAAACTTCACTAATTCAGATGGAAGTACGCGAACATAAAAAAAAAAAAATAATAATCGGACCTTTAGGAAGTCTTCGGGGGCAACGCCGGGAAGATAGAAGCCGATGGCATTGTGGGAAATCGTTAAAATGAAGATGGTTTTGAAGATGAAGATTAACCGCATTGTATGTGATTGAATCGCAGCTCTTGCCATTGTGGAATCAAAGCGTATATGTGCTTTCAGATCCAGAGAGAGGGAGGACAATGGAAAGATGAGTTATAGTCTTTGTGTGTATTTCAAGGCTGTCGGTTGCATTAGTAGTTGCAATTTCACCAATGGCAAAACTGGTAATCAACCAAGGTTTGTTGCAATCGAAATTGGTTATATATATTTAGAGTTGTAATCGAGCCGAACCGAGCCGAGCCGAACTTTTGAATGTTTGAGCTTAGTTCGTTTATAATCGAGTCGAGCTCGAGTTTTATTTAACGAATATATGCATGGCTCACGAGCTTATTCAAGCCTTTATCGAGCCTAAACAAGCTTAATAAATATGAATTATACATTTAAATTTTTAATAAATTAATTAAAAAATAAATTATATATTTAAAGAAAATTATATTATTCTTATTAAAATTATAAATTTATTATAATAAATAAATTTAATAGATTTTTCTATATATTTCATAAATAATATGCAAAATCAATAAATCAAATATCAAAACTATTATTTTTTCATCTAAAAGATTACTCATGAACTTATCAACGAACATGTTCACGAGCTAACGAGCCGAATACTGTAAAACTTGAGTTTGGTTTGTTTATCTTAACGAGCCTCATTAAACGAGCTCAAACGAGCTTTTATCGAATCGAGCTTCGAATAGCTCACAAACGGTTTGGTTCATTTACATCCCTATATATATTTGTCTCATCCTCTATCCGATTAGCCAGTTCCCCGAGTTCGACCCCTCCCATATGTGTTATAATCAAAAATAAATTGCAAATTTATTCATTTATATTGTTACTTTTAATTTGTTATCTTTGTTAATTAATCATTTTTTCAACTTGGTCACAATATATGTCCATGTCGTGTAGTGTCACATCGTATGCGCATTCACTTTTGCATGTATGTATGTTTAGTAGCCTCGGGAAAATTGTGCACGTGTAATAATACGAAAGAAATTAGTTTCATTGTGCACGTGGAGTATTAAATTTAAATCTCAAACTTAATAATTTCAGATTATTCAATTTAAAACATGGGTTATAAAAACAACAATTTATATAAAGTTATAATAAGAGAATATTTTTAATGTTTATAAATTAGTTGATAACATACGCAGCTTCAAAATTTTTAAAATCCATAATTTGAAAGAAGATTAACATAGTAAGATATGATGGAGTGATAAATTCAAATCTCAAACTTGAGAAATTTTAAATTATTCAAGTTTTAACTTGGGTTTTAAAAACATCAATAAATATTAAGTTTCTGATATTATAATTTGTGTTTGCAAAAAAAAAATGTAATGTTTTTAAATTAGTTTTAATATACGTGGCTTTAATTTTTAAAAAAATCCATAATTTGAAAGAAAATTGCACGATAAGATATGGAGTAATAAATTTGAATCTCTAACTTGAGAGATTTTAAATTATTCAAGTTAAAACATGGGTTTTAAAAACATTAATAAATATTATTATAAGGTGTAATAAATAAACTCGAATAGCAACCTACCAAAAAAAATTTGGGCTCGGACCGGAGGTTTTAGGTTTAGGGTCAAATATGATTGGACTCGAAATATGACCCTAAAAAATTAGATTATGTTCGGTTGATCTGTATTAAGGTAAAATTTTATGTGAGACGTTCTCACGAGTCGTATTTTGTGAGACAGATCTCTTATTTAGGTCATCCATGAAAAAATATTACTTTTTATGCTAAGAGTATTAGTTTTTATTGTGAATATCGGTAGGGTTGACCAATCTCATAAATAAAGATTCTTGAGACCGTCTCACAAGAGACCTACTCCCGTATTAAAAATCAGATCACCAGTCAAACCAAACTCATCCCATTCACTCAAGCTATTTATATTTTCTTACATTACGTGAACATCCCAGAGCTTTTTATTTCAGGGCTAATAAAGTCTAATGTTATTGAGATATTGATTTGTTGCATAGATTAGTTAGATGGACATACGATTAAGTTGTTCCATCATTTTCAATTTTAAACTTATTTGTTTTACTATTATTATTTTTTCCTGGAAAATATTGAGAGGATTAGATTATTTAATTATAAAAATATTATGAATTAGTCGTGCTTGAGAGTTTTGGTCCCGAACACGACTGAATGATATAAAAAACGGTCACCAGCAAGAACATTAAAAAAGGAGATAGCCACCTCTTGAACATGGGGCAAAATGCTACATCACCGGAGCCACCCTTTGAATTTGTATAAGTGATATATATCTAGATTCCCAATGCTAGTAGATCTAGGGATAGGCTACAACAAGGACGTAATGTTCCGAAAGAAGCTGATTGTGATATCATTGTCATTCATTGTTTGAAAATGAAATGTTAAAATGTTGTATAAGGGTTCACAATAGCCTCATATAAGAACTATTTTGTATTGGTCTTCGCTTTACGAAAATTGTTAATTCAAATTGTTATAGGAATCTACTACAAACCCTTATAAAGAAATTTAAACTTTCATTTTATAATTTTCATGAAACGAAGACAGATACAAATTAATTTTGATAAGAGCTTGTTGTTCAATCGCGTAAGCACGAGCTAGGGCCCATTGTGTGAGTGTAGACCTTACCCGACTCTATCCATTCGAGTTGACACCTAAATATTAAGTCATAATATTGTAATTTGTATTCCAAACATTATTTTTTAATAATTATTTTAAAGTTATAAAATACATAGCTTTAAACTTTTTAAGAGACATAAATTAAAACGCTATATTCTATCTATAAAATAATATTCCTCGCAAATCATTTATTGTACTGAATCGATTTATTTAATTATTATTATCTATCAATACTGTTATAGAGATCTGTAACTTTAAACAATTTTTAAGGTTCGTTTGACTTTTTTAGATGAGAAGGTGAAAAATAACATATAACCATAATTTTTGTAAAAATGCAGTCAAATCACACAAAAATATGTAATTACGGGATACTTCCATTTATGATAAATAAACCCTAATCCATTGGACTTTTCCATACACACCTAAAACTTTGTGGGCTCTGACAGATGAATGGATCTAGAAGGTTGTCCGAAAACGGACTGTTTTATTGCAAAACTTATAAAAATTATAGATAATTTTTGTAAAAATAAAAATCTTAACGTACTCTCATGTTCTGATAACACTGAACTTGCCACCGCCTTCGGTAAAATATTATGGAAATTTGTCAGTCTCGACTCCAAATTCTAATGCAAAGTATAGAAGCATGGTTGGTCGACGCGGTCGCAAAAAACAAACAGTTGATTCAGTTTTATTGATACTTCGTAGAACGATCACAGTTATCATCACGAAGTACTTTTATAATAAAATTATAAATAATTATATAACTTGGAAATTTTTTAATTGCAACAAAATTTCGAAAATTACATAAAATGTTCCGCAAAATCCTCGTTCCGTTCCAGGAAATCTCCGAAATTTAAGAAAAAACCGACCTTATAGTTACACAACTATTTTAGCCTATAACTTTGTCACTACAGCCGAACGGGCTGTATGCATAAAAGATAAGAAAAAAGTTGAAGTTTGAATTTGGAATTTTAGATAGCCAGTCTTCAACAGAGAGAGCAAGATAGCGAACTGTTCCCACTAAATGGCCCATTGGCCCTTGACCAAATATTTACCACAAGTTTAAAAATATAAAATAGTTACAATAAAATTATCATACTTATCTTAACCAGCGTAATGATCAAACTAACCAAAATAATAAATGCAAGATTACCTCAAATAAATTATAAATGAACTTTTTTATAAAAATATTTGTAAATACGTACGTGCTCGCACATAATTTATCAAATTTCATATCACACTGGCCATAATAATGTACATGCAATAAAATAACATTAGATGTGAATTATGAGATTCAACATCTTTGAATCATCCCGTTTTTGTCTCAAATAATAAAATAGTTAAAATTAAAAAATAACAATATTGTCATTATCTTTTAAATCATCATCCCATCACACGAGCTAAGCTTATCGAGCAAGCTACGATTCTTCAATTGAACTCAAATTTCAACTTGACAGAAGGTTCGAGTTTGGGTTAGGCTATAAAAATCTTCTGTTTTGACTTGGTAACCAACCGTGCTTTGAAATGGTGCATAAGTTCTTGCTATTTATTGTTCTGTAAGTTTTTCCATGGATTTCTTCAATTAAAAATTAGACAGTTAGCGTGATCATGTATATTGTATAATAATAATAATAACTAAAAAGAACATAATTTTCCTACCTTGACCAAATTAATGGTGTCCATGTACGTTTTGATTTCTTACAATTAGAGTTTAATACTGAGTTATATATTGAAATTTTAAACATGACTTAAATAATTAAATATGGCAAAAGACCATCTTCAACCATAAAATCCATTTTGGTGCAAGTTTCGCACTGAAATAGTGTGATTTTTTTGCAACAAATACAACATCTATATCCAACAAATTTACTTCATATCTTACATAAAAAAGAATATTATCGAAATATTTTTGTTATTTTATATATGTTAATTATTATCTTTTATTTAATATTTTTTAATATTAATTTTTTTGTATTAGACTATTATATTATTTAGTTATGAATTATACACCAATTCTACATTTAGTATTAATGTTAATCAAAGAAATGTGACTCAAGAATGAGGAGGTGTTTTTTTTTTTAAAAAAAATATTTCAATTCATGATTTCAGTACGTATTTTATACGATTGCCTCAAAAGAATTAATTAATTCGGATATATTCATCTGAAGTAATCGTAATTTAAGTTATCTACATAATGTACTTAAATAAATAAGTTATCTACATAATTTAACTACATAATCGTAATACTTAAGTTATCTACATAATTTAACTTATATATATATATATATATATATATTATATATATATATTATATATATATATATATATATATATATATATATATAGATACTTCGTGGGTTTTTTTTTTTCAAAAAAAGGGTTTATAGGTCGCGTCAACCCTTGCTGTCTCTAGCAAGATCGAATTTAATATTTTCTCCACTTACATCGGTTCAAAAAACTTAATAAGCTATAGTCATGTATAACTATATTATCACAAAATATTATAAAAAAGTGGGTTTCACTTTTGCTAAATTATATAATCTAATGCATTAATTTTGTCTACCATTTAAATTAACTCACGATTTTTTTTACAACTTTTGGCAATAGAAAATTGCGCGCATATATAAAACTGAAAAATTACATTACCGATCTTATATGTTTGTTTGTCTCTTTGCAATTTGATTCTCTGCATGTGTTGTTAAATTTCAATATTAGTCTAATATATTTGTTTTTTTTGGTAATTTTATTTTTTTTCCCGATGTGATGCTAATGCGAGGCTTACTAGTATAATGTCTATCAACACTGTCAATGAAAAAGAGCTAAAATTATTAAAAACCAGAATATATACTCGCATGATAACTTAAAAGATCAAAATCGAAAAAAAAAACATATATTATCAAAAATGAAAATTCCTATAAAATTTAGGACATGTACATATAGAGTAATGGACGCATGTATTAAAAACTAAAGAGGATAATGATTAATACTCCAAAATTAAACAATATCCCGTAAGAACTGTATCCTGCAATCGTAATATTTTATTGCAAATTTGAAGTCAACGGAGTGATCCATTCCACCAAGAAACATCGTTTAATTAATTAAGTTACATTTAAGAATAATAATTATAATACTTAACTTATACTAGAAAAATCAGTTCATGACACGAACTTTCTTTGATGGGAGAAAAGCTTTAGCTTCCTATAAAACCCTCGAATTGGAACACGTAAAAATTTATTCGTACACTGTTGTCCCCATATTATGTCTCAAATGGCCTCCTGGTTGTCTTCTAGCAAAATCCAAGCTCCAACTTTTGGAAAATTGGTTACCATTCTTAGTATTGATGGTGGAGGCATTCGGGGGATCATTCCAGCCACGATTCTTGAATTTCTTGAATCTGAACTCCAGGTGAGATATTTTTTTTAGATGTCGCAAACACTACGTAATTTTAGATCGTAAACATATAACCGATTTTTTCTATTCAGAAAACCCAAACAAAAAAAAAGGGGGTGGGTAATCTTACTTGATCGAGGGTCTCCATCACAGACTGTTGGAGGAGGCTACTCCACGTATTTTTAACGATAAAATTATATTTTATAAAAAAAAACTACCAAAAAAATAATAATTATGCGAAGTAACCCCTCCCTCCAATAATTTGAATCTTGTTTAGTTATTTATTTTACCTGAAAAAATTTTTCCCCAGAAATTAGATGGTGAAGATGCTCGGATCGCAGACTACTTCGACGTTGTGGCCGGAACAAGCACGGGCGGACTTGTGACGGCCATGTTGACTGCACCTGATGCTAACAACCGGCCATTATATGCTGCTAAAGATATTGTTCCCTTTTACATAAAACATGGACCTATGATATTTCCACATAGAGGGTATTGAGTGCAGATAAATTATTTACACGTTGATAACTTTTTTAAAATCGTCTAAATTTGCTAGGGTTCTTGAATATATTTCTTTGATTCTTGCAGAGGTATCATAGGATCGGTGGAGAACGCAATGGTTCAACTTGGGAACCCCAAATACGATGGTAAGTATCTGCACAAGTTGATAAGGGACAATTTGGGTAAGACCCGGTTGCACGATACCTTAACAAACGTTGTCATTCCGACGTTTGACATCAAGAATTTGCAGCCCACTATATTCTCCTCCTTTGAGGTACTCTTTATTTAATCTTTTTTTTAATTACAACTTATTAGCGATTAATTTTAGTACCAATCAAAAATCGAAGAATTGGAAGATGGTTATAATTAATTAATTTGTCATATAATATAAATTCATGCAGACGAAAAATTCTCCAGCTTTGGATGCACTGTTATCTGATATATGCATCGGTACTTCTGCTGCACCAACTTATTTTCCGGCTCACTATTTCACTAACGATGATGGCTCTGGGAATTCTTCCGAGTTCAATCTAATTGATGGCGGTGTCGCTGCTAATAATCCGGTATAAATATATATGATAAGATGCCAACTAAAGAACGAGTCGAGTTCAAGTTATACTAAACATGTAAAATATTATGTTCGTTATGTAATGTAATAAATATCAACTTAATTTCCATAATGTTTCTTGCAGGCGCTGATTGCCGTCGGAGAGATAACGAAACAAGTATTCAGAAACGACCCCAATTTTTTCCCGATCAAACCAATGGATTACGGCAGACTGCTGGTGATCTCATTGAGCACGGGATCTGCAAAACAAGAACAGAAATTTACCGCAGAAATGGCTGCCAAATGGGGTCTGTTTGGATGGTTGATTCAAGGAAATTCAACCCCTATTTTAGATGTATTCAATCAAGCAAGTAAAGACATGGTGGATTATTTCTTGTCCATCGTCTTCCAGGCCCTTCATTCTGAAGATAATTACCTCCGGATTCAAGTAAGGCCCATAAACCCAACTTAAAATTCGTGTCATTTTTTTTTCATTTAAAAAAAAAAAAGAACTTGATTATTTTCTTAATACAGGATGAGTCATTAGTAGGGACGAATGCGTCGGTTGATGTTTCGACGAAGAAGAATCTTGATGAGCTTGCAAAGATTGGACAAAATTTGCTAAATGTTCCATGCTCTAGGGTTGATCTGCAAGCTGGAGTGTCAGAGCCTATAGTCAACGGAGGAACAAATAAGGATGCTTTGATAAAGTATGCACATAATAACATAGCTTTCAAAACTAGTCATCCTTGGCACAAGATGCATACAATTGCATTTTTAAGATAAAATACAATTATACGAATTTATTTTTATATAAACAGTAATAAACTGACAGAGTAAACTTTTCCCTCTCTAAATTTATGTTGAAGTTTTTATTAATTAATTTTGTTTTATTTTTATCATAAAAAGAAAATTATTTTTGGAAGGGTACTTTTTTTTATTAGAGAAGGTTTATTGGAATTTTTAGACCCATTAATAATATAAAATAGATACTTTGGGTATCTGTTAGTATTTGGAAACAAAAAAATTTAATTTATAATCATTTTGATTTAATAATTCTTTGTTAGGTTTGCAAAAATATTATCCGATGAACAAAAACTCCGAAGATCAAACTCACCGACGCAAAACAAGTCGGATACATGATTGTGGATTACGAAGGACGAGCAGCAACTGTGGATTTTATAATTTATTTTGTGTGTGTATTTCATTTATTTAGTTTAATTCTCTAAGGTATTATTTGATTTATTTTCATGTGATTTTAATTAGAATTTTTATTGTTGTGATTGTAAAACAATATTATCCATATACCCTATTTCATCGGGCAGATTTGCTAACCTCGCCCAGCCCCGTGAATACTCGACAATGAAAGCTAATGAGAAAGAATATATATATATATATATATATATATATATATATATATATATATATATAATACAACTACCATACTGTTTATTTAATTAAATTTGTACGTAGATTGGCTGGTTAACTGGGCATTTATTCATCCTTATTAAATTATATATAATTTTGGGGAAAAAATGTTTAATTCCTATGTCTGAACAAGTTGATAGAGTCCATATACGTTTAATTTGATTTATTATAATTGGGGTTTTATTATATAATTAAATTTTAAACATGCCTTAATTAAATAACTTGGCGTAATACTTGTCCACGACTATGATGAGCATGTCTTGATTAAATATTTTGGCATATTAGTCTTATCCACGACTATGATGAACATGTATTGATAACATAGAAGATAAAAAAAGCAAAGAAGCAACAGTAAAAGAAAAAAAATGTACTTTTTTTCCAATCTTCGTCCATTTGGTTCCAATTGTTGACGTGCCACTGAATATGACATAAAAAATTGTTGATGTTTCATATGTAACTTCAGCGATTTGAAAAAATAGAAGAAAATTAAAAGTTAGTGTATGAAAATTAAATTTTGAAAAATTAATGTTTCAAAATTGAACTAGTTAATGGATCAAAATTATTTCCTCTCAAAGAAAATGTTAGGCAGATATCATGATAAATCATCTCAACTTTTCCTCAGTCAATATGATTGAAACAAATGAGAATAACATATAACGCTATTGCTCACATAATTTCAAATAGGGTTCCAACTTCACACTTTTCATAATCGTCTTAAATTAATTTTAAAAAAAAAAGTCAAGCTTGGGAATTTTCGTCCGATATCGATCATCGCAATACAAGTTGTCTACATATATACTTCATTGTATTTAAAAGCATTTTATAGTTCAAGACTTGCTGTACTTTAGCTTTCGAGATAGCACGTGGTCTCTAAATAATCAAAAACTTAAAATTTTAAATTGGACTAATTAACTATATTATCGATTAGTATTAATATTTAATTTTTTTTCTGATTTTTCACAAATTATAGTATTTAGTGCATTAATTATGTAAACGCCTGCCAACATGTGTCACATGTGGGCACGAATATAAAATTTAGGACACAGTCATGCATGTAATAAAAAAATTAAAGAGGATAATGATGAATCTAAAATTCAAACACTAATATTCCTTAGCCATCTTAGGATGAGTTCGCGTTACCTATTATATATAACCTTAAATTTAATGACCCGTGTTTTGTCACATTATTGCTGTGACATTTGGAATATTATTTATGTATTGAAATATAAACATTTGGATACATGATTGGGATACTACGTACCCTAAGGTAGCGTCTCACAACCTCTCATGTTATCCTAATCTTTTATCGCAAGCAGATGATCCATTCCACCAAGAAACGTCGGTTTTAAATTACACTGAAGAATAATTAATACTTAGCAGTGCCTAATAGCTGACCAAAGCCAACAAATTATTTTTTTTAACAGAATTTATAAATTTAAATAATTGGCACGACGTTTGATTGATGTGTGGAAAGCATGTGCCAAAAAAAAATAATAAAAAAAAAATAAAAATAAAAAAAAATTTCGTGGTTCCTTGAATATTACAATAATAATAATCAATATTCATGGAGAATCCAGATTTCTTCCTATAAAAACGCTCGAGTTTCGTCCACCATTGCACAAAATAAAAATCAAGTCGTTCACGTAAGTTCTTCCATATTGTATCTCAAATGATCTCCTTGCTATCTTTCAATAAAATCCAACCTCCAGCTCTTGGAAAATTAGTGACTATTCTTAGTATCGACGGCGGAGGAATTCGGGGCATCATTCCCGCCACCATTCTTGACTTTCTCGAATCCGAACTCCAGGTATAATACTTCTAGCTATATTTAAGATTGTAAACGAATCGAGTTATTATGTTTTGAAAACAAGAAGAAAACATGTTTCAGCTCAATTTGAAGATAAGCATGAGGAGTTATCCAGTTGGAATTAGAGTTGACTTATTTTACTATGCACTCTTTTTCTTTGGTTTCAGTTCAAATTGTTGCAGTAGTATCTGTAGATTTAAAATAATTGTAAATAATATACACCCGATCGAGCACCAGAAAATAAAAAGGCCAATATCGAATGTGCCGAAATCACTAATTAACTTGCAAGTTTAAGACTTGCACTCCATCTTTAATACTTCATCAAGGACTGGTGGAGGCCACTCAATATATTTTGGATGTTAAAATCAAACTATATATTTAAATTATTTGAAAAATGTATAAAAAAAATTTCTTTTGGGATGGTATAGATTTCCTCCTACTTTCCCCATAAGCACCATCTTCGATAAAATTCAATTTTTTTTTAAAAATAACAATTGTATCAAACTGGAAAGTTTTTAATTAATCCCCAGAAACTGGACGGTAAAGGTGCTAGAATCGCGGATTACTTCGACATTGTGGCTGGAACGAGCACTGGTGGACTTGTGACGGCCATGTTAACGGCACCTGATGCCAACAATCGACCATTATATGCAGCTAAAGATATTGTTCCATTCTACCAAAAGCATGGATCTCATATATTTCCGAAAAAAGGGTACGCATAAATTTATATTCTACCGGCCGGATGTCTTCGGTTTTTAAAATTTTACATTTGATAGATTTTCATGATCATGAAATTAGGGGTTCTAAATATATTTATTTGATTCTTGCAGAGGTATCATAGGATCGGTGGAGAACGCAGTGGTTCAACTTGGGAACCCCAAATACGATGGGAAGTATCTGCACAAGTTGATAAGGGACAATTTGGGAAAGACCCGGTTGCACGATACCTTAACAAACGTTGTCATTCCGACGTTTGACATCAAGAATTTGCAGCCCACCATATTCTCCTCCTTTGAGGTCCTTGTTTAATTCCATCTCTTTCTGTTTTTTATTTGTTAGCGATCGCAAACTTTGGAGAGAATGGATATAACTATATCTGATTTTTATTTTTGTTAACTTATTTTTATAATTTGTTTGATTATTTATTCATCCCAAACGACTATTAAAATGCACGTCATTATATTATGAAAATTGATGCTGACTTCTTTCTTTTTTATTCATTAACTAGCATCAAGAAGGAATAAATTTTTTGTACTTGATCATTCAAGTTCATGTATTAATTAATATGTATTTTAAAAAATACAAATCTTAAAATTTGATTTTTTTTCCCAATTAACTTGTTCATTTTTTAGTTTTGGTCCGTTAAGTTTTCAAAATTTTGTTTTGCTACATTAACTTATAATTTTTTTACTACTTTGGTTCAATTTTCGGTTATTTTGGTCTAAAATTTAAAATTTATTGGACTAAAATCAAAATAGAACAAGTTAGTATGAAAAAAAAAAAAACTGTTTTCCCTAAATTTTAACATGCAGATCGAAATGATCCTTTTGAGTATAGATGCACATCACTTGGGATAAGAATTAGAGGTATCTTTAAAATCAGAGAATGTTTTACATCTCTCTCTCTTTTTTCCTCGAGCATTTTTTTATCCTGTACTTTTGAATATTAAAGGATGCCCAAGTGCATTTCACCCCATTATTTTATGTGTACATATATATCTAGACTAGAATAGTCCGTTATTTGATCAGTACTTTTGACCAAAAATCAAAGAATTGCTAAATATTTAACCATATTTTTGTCATATATAAATTCACGCAGACGAAGAATTCTCCAGCTTTGGATGCACTGTTATCTGATATATGCATCGGCACTTCTGCTGCACCAACTTATTTTCCGGCTCACTATTTCACCAACGATGATGGCGCTGGGAATTCTTCCGAGTTCAATCTAATTGATGGCGGTGTCGCTGCTAATAATCCGGTATAAATATAAACTTAAAAACGAGTTAAGTCGAGTCGAAGGTCAAGCTATAATAAACATGTAAAATATTATGTAATATAAATATGGACTTAATTTCCATAATGTTTCTTGTAGGCATTGATTGCCGTCGGAGAGATAACGAAACAAGTATACAGAAAAGACCCCAATTTTTTCCCGATGAAGCCCATGGATTGCAGCAAATTGCTGGTGGTCTCATTGAGCACTGGATCTGCAAAACAAGAACAGAAATATACAGCAGAAATGGCTGCCAGTTGGGGTCGGTTTGGGTGGTTGATTCAAGGACATTCAGCCCCAATTTTGGAAGTATTCACTCAAGCAAGCAAAGATATGGTGGATTATTTCTTGTCCATCGTCTTCCAATCCCGTCATTCCGAAGAAAATTACCTCCGGATTGAAGTAATTCCATGAAACCCGTCTTAAATTTCATATCATCAATTATTCTTATCCTTGGTGATCAGTTATTTTTGTCCAGTAGTTTTATCAATTTGCTATTTTGGTCTTCCGTCTTATCAAAATGACATGACTCTTTAGTTGGACACAATGCAACGTTGATTCGTTTTCAATATTTGTGGTCATGATACATATGGTGACCAAAACTCGATCGTTTTCTTAATACAGGATGATTCATTAGTTGGACCGAATGCATCGGTTGATGTTTCGACGAAGCAGAATCTTGACGAGCTTGCACAGATTGGACAAAAGTTGCTCAAGGGTTCAAGCTCTAGGGTTGATCTGCTAACCGGAGTGTCAGTGCCTGCAGTCAACGGAGGAACAAATGAGGATTCTTTGATAAAGTATGTTTCAAAACCCTAAATCTATTTCATTCTAATTCAAACAAATACGAATATTATAATTTTACATACAATAAATTTTTATGATTTTATTCGATAATTTTTCTCTAAATTAAATTTTTGTTTAATTTTTTTTCTCAGACATATACAACAGTTCAGCTAGTTTTAGGAAAAAGTTTTGGTGAATTTTAGAAGATAGAAATATAATATATTTTTAATGCTTGGTAGCACATATTTAATTAATGATTATCTTGTATAACACAATTTTTTTAAAAAAATAAAAAATTGTGTAGGTTTGCCAAAATATTGTCTGATGAACAGAAACTCCGACGATCAAACGCAGCTACTCAAAACAATTCGGATACTTGAGAGTGGATTATGCAGCGACCGGTAACCATGTGGATTAACTTTTGTGTTTGTATTTCATTGGTTTAGTTCTCCAAAAAATTGTTTAAAATTGAAATAAAATAAAAATTCTCGCAACTTATGTGTGTGTATTTCATTGGTTTAGTTCTCTAAAAAATTGTTGGAAATTGAGATAAAATTAAAATTACTTACATTATATATATATATATATATATATAAATATTACTGTTGCAAACTTACAAGTAAAACAATTACAAAAATAATCATAATAACCTGATAAATATATATGCTCTTCATGATTCTAATTGTTGATTTTGACTTGTAAAAATACTTATAATCGTGTCATGTAAATATTTTCAAACGTTATATTTGTATTTTTAAATCTCACGTCAATAATTAGATTGAAATAATCGAATATTAAAATTAGCAGACAAAAACCCAAATTTACAAAAACAGTGATTTAAAATTAAACAAATTTGTGAAATAAAATAACTATTTTCCATATTTTTAAACCCATATGATAGAAATTTTGCATTTTCTTTATTATTTTTTAATAATAATAAATAGCACAAGTCCTATTCTCAAATATATTAAATCATATATTTTCCACGTTGCTTCACCAATCTCCTCCTACTTCGATGATCTACTCATATTATAATAACGGATACCTAAGAAAAGTCGAAAATTAAATTGGACAACAATTACAAAAATGGATGGCGTGCATTAGCGGCACAAAAAGCTTCTGCACGGGGACCAGTGAGCTACACCTCTGCAAGAATTCTGAATAAAGCTGAATCACAACTTCGTACAGTCCATTTCTCAAAGCTTTATGCGCACACACATGCACAGAGAGAGCACAGGGGAATTGAAGGTTGGATGTTCTTGAGATTCGCTACTTAAGGAGAGATCTTTGAGAATCCGGAAGAGTTGTATCAAAAGACGGCTGGACCCTTTGTCTTCATGGGATTCGTGTAAAATAATCCACCGACAGTAACTCCATCAATCGATCGCATCGTTGAGGGAATATTCATTGGTGATGGAGCGTGGGTAAAAAGTGAAAAAAGAAAGAACGAAAAGAGACGTGGCATAAGGAAATATTTCTACTCGTTTGCTTGTAGCTTTGCTGCTGTTTGGCTCGAAGGTCGATGCATTTTCCTAAAGTGGTGTAGCTAAGAAAAGAGTGGAGGCATTTCTTACACCGCTGATACACTGAAAGTCCTGCAGGTGATGGGATTTTTGTTCTTTTCTCGTGGGTTTGTTTTGTTGTGTTTGGAATGGAGTTTTGTACGGTTTATTCTTGCTTTATGTTGGAAGAGGGATCGAAAGGTGGTGGAATAATATAAAGATTCATGCTTTGATTGTGTACCTACTTGGTTATTAGTGGTCGTTTTTTTCGTTGGCTCGTTGGTAAAATTATCTTTTTGTTGGGTGGTTAATTTTGAGATTGAAGAGTGTAATTTCCGGGAAGAAAATATGAAGTTTATGAAGTTGGGATCGAAACCTGATGCTTTCCAATCTGCAGGGAGCTATACAAGGTGTGAGTGTTGTTCGTATCGAACTTTTACCTTTCTCAAATATTTTTCTTTTAACCCTCTAAATTATCATATACTGCATGGCCCTTCTCCGTTGTAGAAAAGCTGACGCTTTTTAGCAAATATTATGAAATTGTTCAGATTTTTTTACTTGTATTATCAGTTTTAGTCCATTTTTGTCCGAAAATGATCCAACATTTTGAGAAGAAGTGTGAATTTTAATTTTTTGATTCCCTTGATTAAACTACCAAAAAAGAAAAGAGGCCACCCAATTTTCTTCCTACCACTGAATATATATCGTATGCCTGGCCTATAAATCATACCTTTTATTGTTTGTGGCGTGAAGAAAAATTTGTCTATTTCTGGTCCTTTTGATGGCTCTCATCTACTCTAGGAAACTATGCATATGCATTGCCAATATTGGTTTTCTTCCCTCATTTTCTATGCAGAAAAGAAGTAGGTAATTCTCCGTTAATGGAGATCTGGTAATATTGTTTCATAGGGTCAATCACAAACTTCAAGTTCTCGTGCAAAACTCAAGTTTACATACTACAACAACACTTAGTTAACCAAGTTTGCAGTTATACGCTTACTCAAATTGTTTACTGAAGTTTAATTACTTTTCCTTGAGTAAAATGACAATCAAGCTGCTATCGGCTGGCACACCGCCCTTAATATTGGCCCTTGAATCATAACACTAGACAAAATGGACATTCTAACTGATAAATCGTGTTCGGTGCATTCGCTTCTGCAGGCTTGTATCATCTGAATTGTTAACTGATGTTATTATAACTATTGGCGAAGTGAAGTTCCATCTCCATAAGGTGACTCTTTGAGACTATTTATTAACTGAAGCGAGTTACAACTTCCACGCGATTAAGTTCATTTTCTGAATTCCTCTTAATTTTTTGTATGGGTGATAATTACATTTACCCTTACAACTCTGTTTTATGACCTGTTTCACTAGATGAGATATTGTACTTTTAATGCGCCTTTACAGTTTCCCCTCTTGTCTAAGAGCCACAAATTGCGAAAACTGGTATCGAAATCCAAATATGAGATCCCCGATGAAATTCAGTTGGTCGAATTTCCTGGTGGGCCTAAAGCTTTTGAAATCTGTGCGAAGTTCTGTTATGGGATGGTGGTGACTTTGAACCCCTACAATGTTGTGGCTGCATTTTGTGCGGCAGAGTATCTAGAGATGACTGAGGATATTGATCTAGGCAACCTCGTTTTCAAGATCGATGTATTTCTCAACTCCTGCATTTTACAGAGCTGGAAAGATTCTATTATTGTTTTACAGACTACTAAAACTCTTCTTCCATGGTCTGAAAGTCTGAAGATCGTTGTAGCTAGGTGTATAGATTCTACTGCATCTAAAACCTCAGCGGATCCTTCAACAATCACTTGGTCTTACACATACAACCGAAAAATGGCAGTGTCAGACAAGATGGTTCCAAGCGTTGTGAAATTCCCCCAAAAAATAGAATTTGTTCCTAGAGATTGGTGGGTTGAAGATATATGCGAGTTGGACGTTGATTTCTTCAAACAAGTTATAGTGATGATAAAATCAAAAGGTAGAATGGAGGGAGTTTTAATTGGTGAGGCGTTGAGGACGTATATGGCTAGATGGTTGCCAGATTCTTTAGACACTTTGGTATCTCAAGACCATGTCCTGAAGAATAAGTCTTTGGTGGAAACCATAATTTGCTTGTTGCTTTCTGACAAGGGAATTAGCTGTTCTTGTAGTTTCTTGTTTAAGTTACTTAAAGTTGCTTCTTTGATCGGGTCTGATGATTTGGTGGTGGTAGATCTGGTGAGAAGAGTTGCTTTTAAGTTGGACGAGGCTAATGTTAGCGATCTTTTGATTCCTGCAAGGTCTCCACAACCTACCACCTATGATATAGATCTTGTTCAACATCTTGTGGAACAATTTATGACAAATGGAAAACAAATAAGCAAGAATAACAAAAATGATGGTGACTTTGTTTTAGAACACGGATCTTGGTTAACAGTTGCAAAACTAATTGATGGTTACCTTGCTGAAGTTGCTTGTGACCCGAATCTCCATGTCCTAAATTTCATCAAATTATCTCGGTCAATACCTGAGTCAGCAAGACCAATTCACGATGAATTGTATGCTGCCATTAACATCTATTTGAAGGTATCCCTGTTCTTCAGTATGCATCATTAATTGTGTTTATACTCTCTTTTCCTGATTACTCTTGAACCACTCCGAAAGAATTTATTGGAAAGGTTTTGCTGCATGTTTATTTCTTGACTCCAATAGAAGGCGATTCCCATGCAAGTATTTATGATAAGTTAGAAATCAAAGAATATGATGTTTATTTGATATGATTTTATGGTCATTTCCTTTCAGAAACTTTATTTTCAATATATTTTCACTTTGTATATGGCGGGATAGTAGTCTTCTAAGTTGAGAGGGACTAGTAGTATGTTTTAGTACTCTGGGCATTGTGTCGTGGATGTTGATGATATATTTGTGGTTGAAAGTTAGAATTGTACTGAGCTATTAACATGATCAAGATTGGCTAATTGTTTCGCAGGAGCACCTGAGTCTGTCAAAAGCCGAGAAAAAGAACTTGTGTGGGCTTATGGATGCCAAGAAACTGACTCGAAACGCGGTCATGCACGCAGCACAAAACAACCAGCTACCACTTCGGGTAATCATTCAAATCCTATTTTTCGAACAGGCTATAGCAGCAGCCGGTACTAACATCCAGAGCCAACGAAAAACCGAAGGCAATTGGACAAAAATAACCATAGGTACTCGCAGATCCCTCAGAGAAGAAAAGGATGGCTTGACGGTTAGAGAAGAGGACCATACCAAGAATGGAAATTTGAAGAGAAAAGGCAGCAAGAATACTAGAGGATTTGCGGGACAGCAGCTGCCATCTCGTTCAAGGAGGTTCTTTGACAAACTGTGGATCATGGGTAAAGGGCTCGGAAACAGAGACGTTAAGAGCTTGGAGACGTCAGCGAGTTCGCAGAGCCCAATCTCAATGATCCAAGGGGAGACCAAGTCCTATGGTTTATCTTCAAGACACAGGAGATACTCAGTTTCTTAGAGCATCAATAGAAAAGTTTAGAACGCAGGATCTGAGTAGATTAAGGTTTGGTCTGAACAAAGTTGATGTGGTTATTTATTGTTTTCTGTTGCAGGAAACTCAAAATTCTTGGAATTCTTGTCCTGATGTGTAATTTATGGGGTGTTTTCATCAATTTTATTTATTTATTGTGAATGAAATGAGATTACAAGATTTCAACTAATGGGATGATTAATCACATTCAATGACCAATTAATTGACCACCAGACCGTTGGTCTTCCTTTTTAATGGTTAACAACGAACAACCTTCATCTACCCCAAATCCCATTTCTTGAAACCCTTAATTTTTTATGGAATTGAAACTCGGGGGGATTAATTGGAAAGATGGATAATTTTACAGCTGGGTCAAAATAAATAAACAGCTAGCTGAATTCACCATGATGATTTAATGTATAGTACACATTTGAGAAAGCCAGATTTCACAATTACACATTATCTTAACATCTACCACGCCAAAGCTTAACCAATATAGTAGTACTTGTACAGGGAACCGCCTCATCTCCTCTGGAAATTAAATGTTTTGATGGCATAGGCAAAAATTACGGTGAAAAGTACCACGAACCCGAGAAGTATAGCCGCAACTGGTCCAAGCATGCTGTGTTTGAACCCGAAGTAACGGTCCAAGAATTGTTCCACCGTTTCGTTTGTGCCTTCAAGTGTATCCTGAACTTGTCCAAATTGCGACACTATGAAGCCATACAAGGTGTAGGCCACGGGTGTTAGCCAGTAGTACCATCTCCACCATACAGGTATTCTCTGTCACAAGAAATAATACATTCTCTTGTTAGTGTTTTGTGTCTATAGACACCAGAAGTTAACAACGCATGGTTGTTGGAGAACTTACTGGTCGTGGGACAATAAATCCGGAGAAAAGGTTCCAAAGTCCGTAGAAGAAAGAAGAAACAACCGCAGCTACGTTGTGATTAGGCGTGACAGCCACAGCCATCATGCCATACAATACAAAGTACAAAAGTGAGAAGAACATGAAATATAAAAACCAGAAAAATTTCGCCACGGTCCAGTCGAATTTCATCATGGAGTAGACGATGAGACTGTACACCAATGATTGTACGAAAACATATGGGATTTCGATGAGAAACTGCAATGGAATGGAAGAGCTTTGTTAGGGAATCTCAGCATCAAAGGTTGCAAAATTCATGAATCTTTTGCTGGTATTTACCTGTGAGAAAGCGTATGGTAAAGCTGAATACATTCCGGCTGCTTTTTCTCGGTAAAAGACCGTTCGCTCGACAGCCACGACAGGCTGAGCTGTCGAGGCGTATTGGAATCCCAGAAAGAGGATAGCAGCATACATAGAACCCATGGCATTGAATAGATCTTGTTGAGTTTTCCTGAGAAACACGACATCATCTCAATAATATTAATAGGAATGAAATAGAAGATGTTGTAGACCTGTTAAGAAGTTTGTTTCAATTTTCTTCGGGATTACCATTTAGAGCCAAGCTTCCAAAACATTGTCCCGAATATAAGGGCAATGCAGACTGTGAACAAAAATCTCACTGCTGTATAAGGAGGATTCCGCCAGTACGACCAGTGTTGTTTCCACAGGCAAGCTACACATTGCATGAGGAAAGATTGGGAGTATTGGTTAGGGAAATACAAATCTTTCGTGCCGGGACGAGGGACACTTAACTCCTTGATCGCGGCTTTATTCCTCCTGTGGAATTTTCTTAAACTCGTGAGATTATTAGAATATAGAACTTTACAAGAATGAAAAGTTTATTTTATTTTCTTCCAAGGAATGAGGGGATAATACTAACCCATATAGTTCTGATTTTTTGTAGTGTTCAGCAAAATCGATCCCCAAAAGCAGTTCTTGTGCTGAAGTGGAGACTTCCAACATCCAGGTTGCGGGATTGATACCGTCTTTAATCTTCTGTACTCCTTCCACTCCTTCAAAGTACTTGATCAAATGGGATGAGTGGTGTCCCAATGGTCCAACATATATATCTTGCCCTCCCCGTTTCATCAAAAATAGCTGCAAAATTGTGTCATTTTAGTGAGTCATTTCATAACCAAATTTTATACATCTGTTTGAACTTCGATTCAGCTTACCTCATCAAATGCTTCAAATATATCTATGCTAGGCTGATGGATGGTGCATACTACAGTTCTTCCAGTGTTAACGGTATTCCTGACAGTTCTCATCACAATTGCAGCGGCTCTAGCATCAAGTCCTGACGTTGGTTCATCCATGAAGATGATAGATGGGTTTGCTACAAGTTCCACTGCTATTGTAAGCCTCTTTCGCTGCTCGGTCGAGAGACCACTGATCCCAGGCAATCCAACCAACGCTCCTCTCAGAGGCGTAAGTTCGACAAGTTCCATTACCTCTTCAATGAACATCTGTAAGCAAATGAGGAAGTTGTTTACTCGGAGAATCTTAGGACACAAATAGTTTCCATACATAAAATCATGTCTGGGTGTACTAACCTTCCTGGTCTTTGCATCAACATCTGGAGGCAACCTTAACCAAGCTGAGAAAATAAGGGACTCGTGAACAGTGACATTTGGTGAATGAATGTCGTTCTGCTCACAATATCCAGAAATCCTAGCAAATGTTGCCTGGTTCTTCGGATACCCTGAGATCGTAATAGTTCCCTCGATGTATCCTCCTGTTTTTCTTCCAGCTAACACATCCATCAAGGTTGTTTTACCGGCTCCACTAACACCCATCAAAGCTGTAAGAACACCTGGCCGGAAAGTGCCGCTTACACCCTTCAAGAGCTCCAATCTATCTTCAGTGGCACCTTGAGCTTTCATTTCCTGCAAAAAATCGAGTACTGAATGAAAAACTTATACATGTTTAAGAAACAAATGACACATTTGGAATAAGCATGAAGAGATTGTTTTTTGAAGCAAAAACATACTGCTGGCATGTCAACTGAGTATCTAATGTCATCAAAAGTGAGGGAATGAGGCTCGAATGGCAGAATCATTCCTCTTTTCCGGTTCTCATTGGCTACATCTGCATCTTCTCTGACAGACGAGGATCCAGAAGAGACACTTCTACGCTTACTAGCAGCACCAGGAGCTGAAACTTGGTTAACTAAGCCACCCTGTTGGACATCTTCACTTTCTTCAGGCAACACAGCTCTAGGCTTATCAAATGCTGCAAAATTTTTGGACTGTATTAATTGCTGAATGTTAAAAATAAAGAGCTTGAAAGAATTCAGTGTAGAAACACCTACAGTCCAGGAACGTTAGTGCCAGAATATAGAGAGCGTTGAACAGAAAGACGAATCCAAATGTAACTCCCAACCCTATCCAATACCAGTATGGATATGGAAAAAACCCTCGGGACTTCAACACTGTTTCTCCCAATTTGACTCCATTTACCAACTATAAAATGATAAATTCTGCATTAGTTTGGTGTTAACATATGTGTATACATATAAACACGAAAAATAATCTAAACTTGAAATGGACAATCCATTGGCTTACTTTGCTCCAACTGTGCCCTGTGAATTCGTTGACAAGAATCGCGTTTTGCGTGTACATCAATGGTGATGACCAATAACCCCATATCCACCATGGTTTCACGTCATCTGCCATCATAATATGTGATAAGTTGTCAGAGTATTCCAAGAGCTCGAGCCCACGAGAGGTGGACTAACAGTAGTTTGTTTTTTAACAATCGTCTTTTGGAAGAAAAAAAATCGGAATCCGTTATCAACATTTCATACCTCGTGACAGCACAAAGCCACCTAATGCAAAAAGCATGAGCAATGCAAACAGGCCGAATGTGTTCGCAATAACCATAGTCCGTCCCAATGCTCCAATAAGTCTGAACAACGCTCCTGCTGTCTGGTGCAAAGTCAGGAGTAACATGTATTGCTTGAACAATCTGCAATAAAAGAATTCTTGGTCAATAATATTTTGAAGAAAACTGATGCATAAGTTGTTCTAAGGAACGACATGCATACCTTCCTACGTTAGGATCGAATCCGATGATGTAGTAGGAGAAAAAGGTCCATATGGCCACTTCAACGAAGGTGATTGGAATTTTTAGGATCCAAGATGGAATAGCATATGCCCATGCCGGGAAGAAGGACATATTCCTTTGCTTGTAGAATACAGGAAGCTTGTAAATCGTCATAGCAAGCTCGGACAATCCATTGAACAATGTAAGAATCACAGCGAAAAATAGAGCACCGATATATATGGAACCATCATCGACAGTATCTTTGTGCATCTTGACTCGTAGGAAGACAGTCGTGGCAATCAATGCCAGCGTAATTAGCTGCAACCAAATATAAAAAAAAATTTACTGTTAGCAATATGCATTCGACTTGACAAATGTATGTATAGGAGGAGTTCTGCGTGTAAGCGCATGCCTGGAAAAGCTTGAAGTAATAGACAAATGCATTTCTTTTCATCAACAAATATTCTCTATCTTTGCAGGCTTTCAGGAGTTCTTTCTGTCCAACACCGTACTTGTCTTTACTCAGAGCAGCTGGATGGCTTTTGCTCTTATCGTACGGGATCGCTAGCTCATCCCCTAGTCTTTGTCCGTCGGCATATGATTGGAACGCCTCGACGAATTCACTCACTGTGATGAACCGGTAAGGCTCATCCTTACGTGCCCAATATTGCTTCTGGTCTTTTTTCGACGTCACCTGTGTATTGTGATTTGAACCTCTCATCAGAACAAATGCAACACAATATCTTTAAAAGGTTGTTATCTTTATCATCTTCCTGCTTACCTCTTGCAAGAAATCGGCAACTCCTTTCCTCCTGGGGCACTTGAAACCCATGGATTCGAAGAAACCGACCACGTTTTCTCTCGGGCCATGATATACAATCCGGCCATCGGACAAGAGGACAATGTCATCGAAAAGATTGTAAGTCTCCGGTGCTGGCTGCAAGAGGGAAATGAACGCAGTTCCCTTCATAATGCGCACATACTGTCGAAGCATATTGACAATCTGGTAAGTCGTGGAACTGTCCAGTCCTGTCGATATTTCGTCCATGAAAAGTGCTTTTGCTGGTCCAACAAGCATTTCACCTGTCGCATTTTGTTTTTGTTTTTTTATAGAAAAAACTTCAGTTTCTATAAAAATGTATTCACTACACTCAGTACAAGCTGAACTTGAAAACTTTGATCTTCGAAATATGTTAGCAAGTTTCAATTACCGGTTGTAACACGTTTTCGTTGTCCCCCGGAAATTCCCCTTATCATCTCATCCCCGACCATGGTATCGGCGCAAATGTCGAGACCCAAAACCTTGAGAATATAATCTGTGACGACATTAGCTTCGTCTCCTTCAGTTGCCGCTGCCTGCACCATGTTTGTTTCGTAAATATTCCCGGTCAACATAGAATAAAATAAAAAAAGGATGATTATTAAAAAGTCGAACCCGTGTGAGTTAAAATTCAAATTATAGACTTTGATAGATATAAATATATTACAAGTTGTTATGAAAACAATTTTTATATCATACGATATCTATCAATTTAAAAAATATAAGTAAATATGTATTTTTTAAAAAATATATTCTTTTATTAAATCTCGGAGCCCCGCAAATCATGCGGTGTTGCTAGATTTCGATGAATAAAATATAATTAATAACTTATCCGATAGAAATTATTTAATTTTAGGAATAGTTTGGTAAAATACACTACAATTTAATTGCCTCAATTTATAAATGTTTTTTATAAAATCTATGCTAGTAGGTAGAAATTAAAATCAAATAAATATTTTTATTTATTTTTATATATTGTATAATATGATAATTATATAAATGAATTCGTGATAATTATATAAATATCAATAAAATTATTAGTATCACTCGATTAATCTTAAAATTGATATTTGATTAGACTCACAAAATCAAGGGCTCAATTATCATATTATATAATATATAAAATTAGGTAAAAATAAATAAATCATGCAAGCACTATCGACGTATGAACAGATAAAAAAATATGAACTCAATCAACAACTTTGAAATTATAAAATTTATTATGATAAGGTTAATTTTGTCATTACAATCTAATATATAAATGTAATCACTTTTATATATCATATGTACCAAATTATGACGCTCTCTTGCAATATACAAAGCACAAAAGTCTAAGTTTCTTGAAAGCTTAAACTTTTCTGGGTGGACAACTCACCACATCATTTATTCACAGAATAATATAATAAATTAAAAAAACGCGAGTGGGTCCCGCCAATGGGACTTTATTTTTTCACCTTCATGTAGATATCGATATCTGGGTCAGGCTTGATATTTGCTGCTTTCTCCCTCCTTGACAATTCCGCCAACATTTCTGTTTCAAGAATTATAAAAATTTTATTCTAAAAACAGAAAAGAATTAGAAAAATTTAAATTAATATTTTCTTTTCAATAACCCTAATTTTTTTTAATGTAATTTCGATGTTATTACCGTATCGATCGCCTACTCCTTGGCATCGAGCAGAGAATGCTAAGGTTTCTCTTACTGTCATTTCTCCGATGTGCAAATCAGTCTGGCTGATGTATGCTGCGGTTCTTTGCGGTACAAATTCATTCAGTCCATGTCCATTATAGGTCACATTTCCAGAAACCTGAATATATTTTCAGTTTCTCAATATATATATCGCATATGGTTGATTATTATATATATATAAATAAATAAGATTTATAAGATGCTGACTTTTAGAGTTGGATCAAGCTTTCCGGCCAAAGCCAACAGAAGGGATGTCTTTCCTGAACTTGGAGGGCCTAAAAGTAGCGTCATTCTGCAGAAAACATTCATGAAAAATGGCTATCCGACAAAATTTACTAAATTTCTTGGCTTAATTTTAGTCTTAAATTACCTGCAAGGTTTGATGATTCCGCTGACATCCTTAAGTATGGTGAAAGGCTTCTTTCCACTCGGGAGCAAATGGACAGTGTTCAAAACTCCCTTAAAAAAATAAAATCATAAATTTAGATACCAAATCTCTTTTCAGCAAAATATATATACATATATATATGTTATATGTAATTATGGTATTATATAGTTTTTCTTACCTCCACCATATTGATAATGAAGTTTAGAAAAGTGGGCAAAGACCTGCTCTGGCTAAAGGCTTGTGCATCGATATTCAGATGATCATATCTCACTTCAATCGCGGGCAAATCAATCCCAACTCTGCAGCAACACATGATTCGAAACAAGAAAATCAGCAACCAGACGCACGAGTTCATTACGCTTAAAACACAATAAAAAGCAAAACAAGGCAGTACCTATCAATCCTGTTCCGGAGCTTCAGCAAGAACTTCTCGTTATCTTCTTCCACGGTATTCACCAGCCTCTCGACCAAGTTCCTTTTGTCATGGAATCCAAGATCACCAACGTCGATTTCATTCGCGCCTTTCGATCCGAACAGGAGCCCTTTTCTCAGACGATCAAAAGTGGGCAGTTTCTCAAGCGCAGCCCATTTCAAGGCCTCTTCGTCATCCTCTTCACGCGAGGATCGAGAGAAAACTTCGATACCCGTATTCCGCCATAGATTGGAGCTGTTAGCTCTTCCACTCGCTCTTAAACTTCCACTTGCTTTGTACAGATCACCGGGATCCATTTCTTGAGCCTGTCAGCGGCAGAAGTATATGTTGCTCGGAGATTCTCACTCTTTATGGGTTCGAAATTCTTTTGCTGCTACAGTTTTCTGAGCATTGAAACCAAGTCTTTTCTTGGTGTTCTTGAAATGAAAAAGAAAGGGAGACAATGTGCACTAGATTTAATATTTCTTTATATATATGAGTGGGAGTAGTTTCTCCAAATCGGATCCTTTTTAAAAACAAAAAATTATCAATGAATCATGAATGCATCTTGAGAAGCTTCGGGGAAGTGTTCAAGTTCGCCAACCTAATTTGACTGGAGGAATTTTTATATTATTACAGTTATTCAGCGGTCAATATTTGCAATTATTCTATATTCACATATTATTATTATTGATTGACACATTTTCGGAATCTCGATATTTTCTTCTACAATATTCAATTTTTAAATCGGAAGTCATCTCATGATTTTCATTAAAAAAAACAAAGAAGTAGCTTTATATATAACTCCGAACGTTAACTACAAAAAAGTACCATAAATTCATTTAGCATATCTCTTATCAGACCTCTCAATTATCTTCATATTTACAATAATAAATAATATTTTTTCATGAATGAGCCAAATAAATTTATATCTCACAAAATTGACTCATGATATCGTTTACAAAAGTTTTTATGAAATTCTATTAGCATGCATGTGATATTTACTGATAAAAATATATTAACTGAAAATATTTTAAATATTTGTTGAAATCGAATTTTTCCTCCATATATTAATATATAAGTTATTATTAATTTAACCAAAAATTATAAATAAAAAAAATATGTTCGTTTACTTTATGTTATTATCATTTGAAACGAGCCTTTTTAATAAAGTAATCAGTTAGGCATAGGTCTCTAGTGAGATGGTCTCACGAATTTTTATACGTGAGACTGATCAATCCTACTGATATTCACTGTAAAAAATAATAATCAATTATACCGATATTCACTATAAAAAGTAATACTCTTAGCATAAAAAATAATATTTTTTCATAAATGACCCAAATAAGAGATCTATTTCATAAAATACGACTCGTGAAACCGACCGTCTAACATAAATTTTTGCCATCAATTATAATGCGTCTATGAATATTATCTTTTATTCTTTAATAAAAAAGGTTCCAAAAATTTACCGGCTCGTATGTAAATTACAATATATAGAAGACTATTTTTTTTAAAAAAAAAAAAAAAACATTGTGCATGTACATGACCATCGGAAATGGAGGCGACAAATACAGCCCACATCTCTCTCAGCCGTAGCATATGAACAACACGTAAACATTCGACAAGCTGGCAGCTATGCATTCTTGATTGGCGACTCTAAAAAATATAGAAAGAAAATCTAAAATTACAATTTTAGTTCGATTTATTTTGAATTTTAGTTATGTAATTAATTTATATTTGATTTTAATATAATAGCTTCAATTTTTTATTTTTATTTTTTTAGGTTTTATTCTTGTTATATAAGCCATATAGAAATATATCAGTGTCAAATAAATAATATTGATATATTTAATTGTTTCGGGTGAAAATTACAAAAACAAAAAAATCCAAGTGAGTTGATGAAACCTTAACATTAACAAATTATATAACTAGACTTAAACATAGACTAAGTTGCATGATTAAAATTAAGATTTTCTTCTTGTAAATTATTCGGCCAACCCCATTTCTCACATATTTGACCAAATATTTATATAATTTCCTTCATTTACATAGAAATTAAAGTTTAATCAAATCTTGATGTTTATCACGCTTGTTACTAAAAAAAACTTTAAATTATATGATAATTTTTATTTATTGTGATAGATAAAACCAACTTTTATCTCCCCCACAAAATTAAACCTAGAGATATATATTACTTCCATCTTGATGGGAAATTTTTGATGATATTATATCTGAATTGATCCGTTGTTTGCATCGTGAGTTGGAGCCTGAGGCCACTTGGAAAACTAGTCAAAATACAATTGAGATTTGATTATAATCTTTGAAGAAAGACAAATTAATATTCAACCCCTTTTGGGTTATATGAATTAAATATAAAAAACAATTTCTGGGTCATTACTACTCCAACAAAATGGAGAAGGTACTTTCGTGTCCCAACTGGTTATTAGGAGAAAACTGTATTTAGCCGTGCACTTGTTATCGCCACATTAGAAATATGACTAAAACTTGTCCATACAAAATAAAAAAAAATACAAAGAGACAAACATGCGCGACCAAATTTTGCAATTTTCCTAAGTTAATATTTGTGAGAGTTATTTCAAAATTTTATTTTGAAATGAAATATATCGTAGTTGTCAATATATAAATTCGCCCATACTTAATAGTCTAACCAAATATGGTTTAAAATGAGATTGTTTTATCCACCAATTAAAAAATTGATATGAAGCATATACATGAAACAAAATTCATTTTGATTTTGAATATTTTTTAACATGAAAATCAGTTTTATCTCTAGAATTTTAAATCAAGAACTTTTAAGATACCTTTTTTTTTTAACCATTCACTCCTATAGTTAATTTGTTCCATATAATGTTGACGTTGTGTTGTTTTGACTTTTGACTTTTGACTTTTGACCCGGCTATAGGATGTGTTCGTTTAGAAGACATGTGTGGATGAAATTTGCACTAATCGAGACGCTTATTTTTAATTAATTCAGAGTCATGCGGCCCACACATAGGGAGAAAAAGAATAAATTAATGGCTCCCTTCTAGAAGGATATAATCTTGAAATACACAATAAATGCATAAAAAACTATCATTGCTTAATTAATGGAATACTATTAATCCATAGCGATGTTGTGTTTAAATTGTTGACTAGAAATGGTAAAAATTTTGTTTTTTAATTAATTTAATATATATAAATGTGTATATATTTATTTATTTTTTCGCAAACATGATTGTAGACTTCGAATATGGGCAAACTCCTTTGAATTCCAGTAATGTGAAAAATAGTTACACAGCACGTGATAAAAAAAAGGGTCAAATTTAGGCTTTTATTTTAGTTGATGGGATGTCAACTTGGCATGACCGGTATCGCTAAAAAAAAAAATTTACAGACAAGGGACAAGGTGAAATAGAAGGATTAAGCAGAAAACTTTCAGACAAGACAACCAGAGCACAGGAACATACTGAAGATTCAAAAAGTAGGGATCTCCATCATTATTCTTTTTACATTTTGGTTCGATATTAAACGTGGGGTTTGTGAAACATCATTTTGGTGCAGAGAAATTTTCTGCAACGAGACTGCGTTATTTTGCCTAATTGGCTCAACCCCAATTCTTCTGCGTCAAAGGGGGAGCTCGCTCCTATTTTTTTGTTTTTTTATTATAAATATTTTTATTAAAGATTATAAATATTATTTAAATAATAATATATTATTTATTTTATTATTTTAATAATTAGATATCTAATCATAAAAATTAAAGAATAATAATTATTGATTTTTAAAATATTTATTTATATTAATTTTTAATAATTAAAAAATAATTTGATTTATAATTTATAAATAATATAATTCAAGACAAATACAAAAATTTAATATAATATTACAATTCATAATTAAAAATATATTAAATAAAAGAAAATAATTATATATGTAAAATAAAAAGAATACTGTGACGGCATAAGATTTGAATAAAATGGATTGGAGATGAATTTGTTGTATTTAATGTAGAAATCGCACTTATTTTAGTGTAAAATTTGCACAAAAATAGATTTTGTGGTCGAAGATAGCTTTAAATTCAATGTTCTGATTCAGTCCCATAGACAGGCTCTTCTGCATGCTGAGAAATGAGCCTCACGGTGTCCTTCCACCAAGAAAGCTCAGCTTCTTTAAGCTCAAGCTGGTGACTAAGCTCAGTTATCTCTTCTTGTTGCCTTGCTTCCAACACTTGATGCAATCTTCTCTCAAGTTCGAATGGATCAATGCCGCAGAATTGATCTTGATTGCACATCATCAATTGATAAGGCTGCTTCCCAATGTCTTCAAAGCTTGAGGTGAGGCTCATTTCAGGTGCACTATCCTCTACATTTCTCTGTTACAACATATCACAGCTTCAAATATTTTGACGATTGGTAGCTTTATCATGAAAGCAAAAAAATGGAATGATTCCATGTAGTGATGGTGCTACGATTCCTACTCAAGAGACAAAACTAACACACTGAAGACTTAGGTAGTGAAATTACACTCTAATCAACAGTTTATATGGGGAGGAGGGTTATCGCCCCATCCCCTCGTCACAGATTCCAAGATATTGTTATCTTTAGGCTTGAACCAACAAATAAGAAAGGATGATCCAAAAAATTAATAAACTAAAATATAATCTGGCAGGCTTACTCTATATAATAATATTTAGCTCGAGCATCTTAATCCAACTTAAACATTGGCCACATTATCAAAGGCGTTGTTTTAGGCCAAATCAAGGAATAAAGTACGACATAGCAAACAATAGTAGTTTTTATCTGATTGCCCATTTCAACGTGGAGTATCAATAAAAACACCAAAAGAAGCAAGCCTAAAGACTGGTTTATCAAATGTGTCCTCTCAAATGTCAATGACACAAAAGTTCTTTAAGTCAACGTGGGACTACAAAATATGATCTCATGAACATTCATACTTGGTCTAAATTAAAGGAATACCTCTTAATGTTTGGACCTGTACGTGTTATCTTGTGAACAATTAAATGCATACCTCTGAATGCTGATGCTTTGAGTATTTTGAAGGGATTTCTGTGTCGATCTGGAGTTGCATACGATCTAATTCAGCCTCAAGTTCATCTTCAATTTGATCCAGTCCTCTACTATTTTCTCGTATATTTTGACCACTGCTGATATTTACTTCGGGGCTTTCAAAATTGTGGAAAGATAAGTACTGGCTACAAACGGTTTTTTCAACATATGATATTTCCTGGATATCATTAGGGTTAGGGAAAGATGGAGCCATCATAGAATCAGAGCAATGCTCCTTTTCTTGATTATTTTGAAATTCAGTTCTGAAACTTTGAAACAAAATCTGCATTTGTCTCTGCAAATTCACCATTTTGTTCAGCTCATTTCTACTAGCAGCAATCAGAAACATAAGACCAAATCCAACTCCAAGATTGAAAGAGGCCTCTTTCTCAATTTCTTCTGTGTAATCAAATGAAAATATTTAGTACTGATTTCCAGTCAACAATGATCAATTGGCTGTTCTATTCGCAAAGAAGGACCCAGGATATGCGGACTGGGTGGAAAATCTCTATGTCTAATCATTTAAAAAATGTACGCAAATGAAATATTTGAAGAAATGAAAAATAACAATAGCTCTGTGCGTGAGTTTGGCTTTTCGAGTTCACTTAACAGTTGTCAAAATTAGACTGCAAGCAAGCAACTCTAGATAGCTAGTTCTAACTCGTCCTCTCTTAAATGCATTTTTTTCTGTAAAAAAAATACTTCATTTGCTCTATATATTCAAGTGAATAACATGTTTTTGAATACCAAATGAGATGGTAATCTTATTTAAAAAGGTACATTCTCCTCGAATTTGAATGGCGCATTTCAATGAATTACAAATTGAAGTGTAATTATGGTCAGAGTACAGAAATTTCATGATGCAAAACAACTGTGAAGCAATGAACAAAATTAAAGTTGTATAATAATCAGAAAATTAAATTATTTAACGAATAAAACAGTTTGATCATATCAAAATTATTTCTAAACATGAAAGAGTAGACCGCATACAAGTTCAATGTGAATATCAATAAAAAAAAAAGGTCTACTCGCTTAAACTGAAATCACCTGAACTTTTGGGTGCAAAAGAAGGAGGTGACCATCCAAAATCCATCGAACCATTCACCCGCCTCCTGTTAACGCCAAAATTTCCCCCGATCTTCGGCATTTCCCAATTTTTCCCCATTTCATTTTTATCACCCCTGGAATTTCTTCCATTCAACCATCGAGACAAAATCAATCGAGGTGAAATACAAGAAGCGAAGCTCCGGCAACTCCGAACTCTTCTCTTTCTGCATCGCCGATCCATGTCCGCCACGACTGTGCCATCATCCATCATTTTGGGACAATCTGAAACTTGACTGAAGCCATTGTGCTCTTATATAGCCAAAAAACAACTGTGGCTGAATCAAGAATTCAATGAAATGGATCGAAAATTAAATATTCGTTCCCACATTCCATTAGTGCAGAGAGAGAATCGGGAAATGGTTTGGTGATTGATCAGAGTGCAGTTCACGGGTTGAGAGAGACAGGGTTCAACTTTTTTTAGCGTTTCTCCAGATTAGTATTTATTGTGGCATCTATTCAATCTAAAGCAAAATCCAAAAGTTAGTGGGCTTTGAATGCGAAAATTGAAACATTGTTTTGATCAATGTTTTTATAACAGGACGGGAGATCAAATTGATGTCTTAAAATTAGTAGTTCGATCGATCGGATCAAAACACCAGTCCAACTGGTTTTTGATCAGTTTGACCGATTTTGATCATTTGACAAATGAAACGATTTTTTGGTCGATGTTCTGACTATATCGTGATCGATTCTAGACCGATCCAGTTTTGAAAACATTGATTTTGATCATATTTAATTATGGGAGAACGGTCGACTCGTGAGCACTTAAATTGTTATGTTTTATAAAATATCTGAATTACATCGTTTTTCTTCATTACAGTTTTATTAAAGTGACGTGGTTGAGTCGGTTTAAATATTTGAGTTTATATCAATTATTATTTTTTTAGAAAGAGACGAACAATCTATCAAATACTAAACTTTATATATTTTTCGAAAAATACGTGCAACAAAAATTTGAAGATTTTTCAATGTGACTTTGACGTGAGCTTCCACTCAGACTATAATGAGCAAATCATGATCGAATGGGATTGAATGTGACGTTTGCGTCAATTGTAGATTTAAATAGAATTATCTCCATTTATTTAGATATATGTTGGTGAATATGGTCCCGATATTTATTCATTCACTTCATACACGTGATTGAATTGTCCATTGCAAATTAGCTTTACCAAATAAAATAAATAATTTGCCAAAGTTTAAAGATGTGTTTTCTTGAGGCAATGGCCGAGATCATTCATATGCGTGCGTGCGTTTTTTTTTTTTTTTTTCGAATTCCATATCTTTTGGGTCTTGGGACTTCATTATTGCCACTAAATCAATAAATTAGGTGTTCTACAAGATGTGGGCAATCAGATCCGGTAGTTTGAGTACCCCACCCGACCTGATTGGGTGCATTTTTTAGTGTAAATCGGGTAATTAGTCGGGTTCAGGTAAAAAATCCTTAGTCGGAGTATCTGATGTACCCAGAAACCCGTTTTTTATTTTTATTTTTTAAAAGATATGGGCTTGGTCTTGAATGAAGTAATCCAAAGTTACGGTGTTCTTTCGATTTGATTTTAATTGGAATCCAGCTTATTAGAAAGCTGGCAACTTTTTCAAAATTTGGTTGCTGATAATAATAAATTGAGTTTGAGGTAGCGAAAATCATTGATTAATTTTTTGCGATGTTTATTTATTTTGCGGGTATACAATAATAAATAAATAAATAACTCAAACAAACGCTAGACTTAAGCTAAGGGTTTATGTTATGAGTTTTGCATACTTTCTTTTCTTTTGGTAATATGAATTAGAAGCTTATTCGGTAGCATTTTATTTTTAAAACGTAAATTATTTTTTAGAAAAAGACGAATACCTGAATGAACCCTATCCGACCAGGTACCCGACTAATCGGATAATCACTAGAGTAAGGTCGGATAGCAAAAACCATACCCGACCAAATCATGTACCCGACCCGTGCCCGCTCCTATTTTCTTTATCACCCGTCTGATAAGACACATTGTATTACCATAAATAAATATAACGATGCTAGAAGACAAGTGATATTTTATGAAATCAAACTATAAAGAGTCGATGAAGTTGGTTTTATATGCAAATGTAGAGTTATTTGGACCATTTTTTCAAGCATCCATAATTTTGAAAAAAAAATATTATTATATAATACTGTAGGTATAGTTTGATATATGAGATAAGAGATATATTGATAAATAATCATCTTTATCCCATGTTTGGTACTTTTTTAGAAAACCCATGATAATATCATGGGTCCGTGATAAATAATTTTATATAGGGATAAAATATCTTTTTTATGAGATATGATAATTTTAATCTAATGATAAAAACACCACAAATGACTTAATTGTCCTCAAGATATAAAAATCTTAAACCCTATTATTCTATCATTTCACTTGTAGGTAGAAATTAAAATCAAATAAATATTTTTATTTATTTTTATATGTTATATAATATGATAATTATGTAAATAAACTCGAGATAATTATATAAATTATTTGTATAAATCTCAATAAAATTATTAGTATCACTCTATTAACCTTAAAAATTTATATTTGACTTGGCTCACAAAATTAAAGGCTCAATTATCATATTATATAATATATAAAATTAGGTTAAAAAAATAAATAATGTAAGAACTGTCGGGGCATGAACAGATAAAAAATTTGAACTCAAGCAACAACTTTGAAATTATAAAATTTATTATGATAAGGTTAATTTTGTCATTACAATCTAATATATAAATTTAATCACTTTTATTAAAATCATACCAAACATTAAATATAATATCCTACATCTTATTTATCATTAACTTATCTTCATATTATATATCACATGTTTATCTTATCATGTGTACCAAACTATGCATAAGTTGACAAAACATAAATTTATCATTTGTGTGTTTTTTCCTTACATAAAAATAATAATAATTCTTTTTTGTCCAATATAATTTTTTTTTATTATTCGTGTGTTTCTTGGTAATTTTTTTACAATATAAATTTATTTTTTTGGGTCAAATATAAACAAAAAGTTTTTTTGTTATCTATATTTATTATATATTACAGTAAATTAACACAATATGAATATTATTCTTTAACTCATAAAGATTGTTCTGATAGTAATAGAAATAAATGATTAATTTTTTTATATTAGTGATGATGATTTACTTTAGTTAGTTGTGTTTGTTTTTTGAAAAAAATAAATATTTACGGTTATTATGATTCCGATAAAGTTGAGTTGAAATTAAATTTAAGTGTATTAAAAATTAGAAAACTTGAAATTGAGTGTGAAAATACGATTTCTGCAATTGCATGGATTCCATTGATGGTATTTCATGAGTATGTCTTTTGTACACGGATCATTATTTTTCAGATGAATCAATTTTTCTTATATTTATAGTAAAAATAATTATTTTTTATGGATAATCTAAATAAAATATTTGTCTTACAAAATTGACGTGTCGAAAGAGTTTTTGCATTCATAAAATTGGGACAGCCGTACTCACGTTACTGACCTAAACTCTAGTTCCCTTTAAAAGACATCTTTTTTTTTTAATTAGTCATAAAATTTTATAAAACACCACGAAAAAATCTTTGTAAAATAATTAGAAACCGAAAAATAAATTGATAATATATAGTATTCTCTAATGTGTTTTAAGCGACATATATGTCGCTAATAAAAAAATTAAATTTTAACAACATATTATATTTTTCCAAACTAAGATACTCAGCATGTCCCACGTATTTAAGTTTATTTATGTTCTCATTCATTTTACTCTTATGTAAGGAATGTTTTAATAAGATAAAAAGAGTGTTGGAATTGATGGATAAAAAAACCTGTGAATGAATTGGGTAAGTTGTATTAAAATGCATGATAACTTATAAAACAAATTTTGTCAAAAAGATAAAATCGAAAATATCAGTGTCAAATAGACAATATGAATTATAAAGATCTAATTATTTTTTTTCCATGAAACTCGACTCATCTATCAAAAATGCTAATCCAATCCACCCTCTATCGCAACCTGGAAATTCCTTATCCGACTTGATCACCAAAAAACACAACCTCGTTATCGCTAGCTTGTCATGCACATTGGCATGCCGGGAAATAAGAATGTCAATGGATCACTTGCTGCACTTGTTAACTTCATCCAACATTTACTGTCTTTCAGCAACCATGCTGCAATCCTCATCTCTAGATCACATGTGTAGAAACATAAATTTCCTCCATCGTTCTCCAAGAAAAGAAACTACTTTTCGGGATTTCCTAGTTTCTTTAACAAGTTATCTTTAGGATCGAAATATATTATGCTGTGAAATTATCCAGCCAGGTACATAATCCAATATACAACTCCTTCAGCATAAGTCTCTCGTAGGTCTCAAGATTTTTTAATCGTGATAATATTTTTGTAATTTAAGTGTGTTAGGATTATCCAATCTTCGGGTAACTATATCATTATTAAAGATGTAAGATTTGCAAGATTATCTAAAGTTGTGTGGATAATTATAATGTGTACAATATTTTGGAGCTCGAAATTTAAGATAATATTGTGTATATATTTTGAACTTGAGATAATAAATAAGTCTATCACAATCCAAGAAATTAAATAAGGAATTTGAATATAAGCAGGAAAAGTTGAAGATATAAATTCAAAGTTGGAAATATTTTTACCAGATAAATATCTAAGATTTGATATATCTGAATAAAGATTAAGCAGAGGAAATATGATCCCTAAATTTCAAAATATCCAAGGGATGTATATTTAGATTTCGAAATATTATCCAAGATCATAGATAAAAGAATGATAATTATCCTAGATTTAAAATTTGATTCAAAAGTTCAAACGCGAGAATAATACACGATCATGATAGCAGCCACCAGCTCCCTATAAATAGGAGAAACTCTCATTCATAATTTACACATCAAATTTTCGAGTTTTTGCTCTCATATTTTCGAAATTCCTCTCCAAAAATTCTGCACGAGTCATCAAAATTATGTCCACATTCAGAAATTCGTTTCTCTCGCTCCGGTACTCTGAATCCGATCTCCATCGTTCAGAATATGCTTCCATATGTTTCGAATAACATATCCAAGTTCAGCCAAATCCAATGGTTAGTTTTTCGTTTATAGTTTTCGCAAGAAAACTGTTAAGATTTTAGTTGAGAACAGCATACCTACGGTTTTTCGTCCATAAGTAGGTCAAAACGACTTTCAAACACGATCTCCACCATTCATAATTTATTTTGACGTGCTTTTTAAATGTAATGTGAAATTGTAAGCCTGATCCAACGGTTCAATAAGGTGCAATGAAATTTTTAAAATGGCTGATTTTTCGAGCGATGTGCTGCTGCGTTTTCGAAGTGTCAGTTGCATGATTCTTCTATAATTTTCGAATTCTTCATATTTTCTTTCAGATATAAGGTAAGTAGGCTTATTTTAAATTTAATTTCGGTTATATATAATTTTCGTTTTCGAAAATTCGGTCGAGTGCAAATTTTTTTCTATCCCTTCTGGTTACGATTGTTGCATGAGTTATGTGTTAGCACTGTGAGGATTCAACTTGATATGGGAGGGGGGCTGATTGTGGCGCTCCATGATCTGCGGCCGGTACTGAATCGGAGAAGAGACTTGACGGGTAGTCTTGAGAGTATGTTTTGCACGATATCACAAGGAAAATCAGAGGTATCGTCTTCTATTGCTGGCCTTTTTTGTTGGTTTTTCATACCGTCTCTGTACTGAAGAAGATTCTGCAGATTTTGTTCTATCGAAATACTTTCATACCAAAGATATGGAAAAACTAATTAAAAGTTGAATTGATTATTTGTAAATTAGATTACGTACTTTATTGAACAGGCAAACGTCCAAAAAGTTTACCTTATATGCTGACATTATAATTTGATAAACATTTTTTAAAAACCGTTGAGACCCTAAAAGCAAAAGGAAAAAGGTTTACCCCACATGCACCGGCATTTAATGTCAAACACAAGGGAAAAAAGGTGTCCTCACGAACCCTTCACCCACCCACTCGTTTCCTTTTTATTGGCATAACTTCAACGCCATCCCCCACTTCAAAATCCCATATTTCTCCCTTTACATTTTCCAATCATTATCCATTCTTTCATAATTTCATCGACACCCTTCTTTCGGCCTTCGTTTATTTGATGTTTCGGATCTTCAATAGCGCAGTATTAACTTTCATATTGATTTCTGTAGTCTGTAAAATGGCGCAAAGCGCCAGAATTGATGAGCTGTTGAATCTTGATTATTTGAGAAAGAGCTTGGTTCGCCAAGAAGACACCATTATCTTCTATCTGATTGAGAGAGCGAAATATCCCAGAAATCTGGCCTTGTACGAGGAAAAGTGTGTTCCCGAGTCATCGGATTCTTTGTTTGATTTCTTTCTCAAAGAATCCGAAGCTCTTCAGGCCAAGGTATACTCATCTTCTTTCCCTTTTCATTTTTTTTATTTTCCAATTTTAAAGGAACTGATCTGGGTTATGGTCATAAAATGTGTGAATTTTGTTAGTATGTGCCAACAAAATGCCGACCAACTAACCCAGTAGTTTATTATTTTTTCGATAGTGACAATATGAATGTTTTGAATTCTTAAATTGATTATTGTAAAAATAAGTTGTTGGTTCGAAATGCTCATTTGAATAATAATATAAAGAAGAATAAGTCATCTCTGTGTGTGTGTGTGTCTCTATATATATAGTTATCTTGAAATATGCCAAGCTCAAATTTTTGGAAGATTCGTCCATGATTTTGTGGTCAACTTTGGCTTCTTTTGGCCAAGGCACCTTGAATGCACCTTGAATGAAAGGAACATGTACTTTTTTTAGTTTCAAGTCCTACCCAATATAATAGTCATTTATGTTTGCTTGAATTTTTTAAATGGTTTGTAAAGTTTATGTTTATGCCATATCGTACAATTTCTTCTTACGGCAAAATTTGATAATACCATTTCTCAGCGTGGTTCAACTTCAACGTGCGTCTTTTGATTTGTGCCAAGAGCCATAGGATCCAGAGTACATGTGTTGCACCTTAGTATGCGTTATGCCTTCAATAATTATGGTTGGATTTTTACTAAATAAAACTGGAGTTTTTTCACAAAGCAAGCTACGAATATATATAAAGCTATAAATAGGAATTTTGTAGCTAGAAATTTTACTTTGATTTTGATCAAGCCGTGCAAGGTTGGTCGCTTTCTTTGAGCAAGTGTGTTGTGGTTGGTGCATCTGGTTCAAAAACAAAGAAAATAAAATTAAAACCATTGCCTCGCAGTGTTGCCCATTTTCTCTGCACAAGCGTGTTACATCAGTATTTTTTTCCTCGTTTTGTCTTTCAAGTGCGTGGCGGAGTGATACTCGAAGGAAGCAGTAGAATCCATCTCAGTGATATGGCAAAAATTAGCTCTTAGGATTAGTTTGGTCGGTTCGCTTTCATTCCTCTGCGGCCAAACTGACCGAAGAACATGGTGTTTTTGTAAGATCTAAAAAGAAGAATCATGTTAATAGACATTTTGCCGATGTCTTTAATGGCCATACAACATAAAAAGTGTACATCTAGGACTACTGGGGTGTTGGTCTCAATATTTTCGTATATGAAAATGAATCCAGTGGACTTTGAATTAGAAGCCCAAATGAATAATGTTTATCATTGTGTGAAGTTTACGAGTAAAACTTTCCTCTGGTTTGTTCTCAGGCTGGTCGTTACACATCTCCAGAAGAGAACGCCTTTTTCCCAGATAAGTTACCAGCTCCTTTGCTGCAAAGCCTCAACTCTTCTACGCAGGTAATGATTGATGATTAACTGAAGTCTTGAGATTATCTCAGCAATTTTACCAGTATTCGGTATCGATTCATGTGTTTTCTTTTACACTAATGCGTTGTTTTCAGATCTTGCATCCTGCAGGAGCTTCCATTAACGTAAATGACAAAATCTCACATTTTTACCTCAAAAAATTGCTTCCTTTGATTACTAGTGAGGGAGATGATGGGAACTATGCCGCCACTGCAGTCAGTGATTTAGATTGTTTGCAGGTATAGAAAAATATATGCGTAAACAATTTTTTACCCACAACATGAATATTGGATGGTAAGATAAGAGCGGAGTTCAAAGTTAAAGACTAGTCTGGTGGAAGATCATCTGAAACTTGCTAATCTTTGTACGATTTCTCATGTCGCAATGTTCATATTTTATAGGCACTTTCAAGAAGGATTCACTTGGGAAAGTTTGTAGCTGAGGTTAAATTCAGAGATGCCCCCGCAGACTATACTCCAGCTGTACATGCTAAGGTAAAAACACAATTCACTTATATTTCAAAATTATAAACACCCAAGAAGAAGGAGCAGTATCCAATCATACGTAACTTGAATTCTAGCAGAACAGAGAAGCTTTAATGGAGTTATTAACTTTTCCAAGTGTGGAAAAGGCGATAAAGAAAAGGGTGGCAAAAAAAGCAATGATATTCGGTCAAGATGTGGATCTCCAAGAAAACGACACTAATGGCAAGTACAAGGTTAACCCCTCTGTTGTTTCTCAGTTATATGAAGAATGGGTGATGCCATTAACAAAATTTGTTGAAGTTGAATACCTTCTTCGTCATCTCGAGTAAAGGTTATTTGTAGCATACTACAATCTTCAAATGATCTATGAAGCCTTCTTACATAGTTAGGAATTGAAGAGGTTTTTGGAATAAATATTGCATCTTTGTAATGTCAAATGTGTAGGGAACATTTCACATTTTCTCCCTAATTTTTTAATGAAGTTTATTATGATGTAGTTCGGTGGAGTTTAATGAAATGCTCCCTTCAATATTATAGGCTTTCCAGGTTTTTATTCTAAATTATGTTTAAAATAATTAGAAGTGCCACCTGATTCACCCCCATCTCTATCTTCACCTTCATTACCTACTACTTGTCAAATGCATCACTCAAAATCGTCAGGTATTCAGTCTAAGCTACCATCATCATCATTGCTTCTTCAATTAAGACAAGTGTCTCCGCCACTACAAGCATTGGTATCAGTACCATCACCTCCACCTTCACCGCAGCCTTCTCAATCCAAGCCTTACTTATCTGTTCCAGTACTGCCAAGCATAGAATTTTACTTCAACTGTAAAATGTCAAGTCACATTAGACTGCAGTTGCCAATGCCTCATCCACCACCTCCTCCCCCACCTTGTACTGCATACCCTACATCTTTGTCTTCCAATGGACAATCATTTTCTCCATCCCCAGTCTCTTCTCCATCTTGCTGCTCAGAGATGGCTTCCACTCCCTGTATTGACCGCTCACAGGTTCTTTTTGCCCGAATCTCCCACATGTCCAATTCTTATTCCAGAAACCAATCATCAGGCCCCCCTCCGCCCTCCGTACAAAAGACACTTCCGTCTATACAAAGTATATTTCCACCTCCTCCTCTTCCGCCACCGTTCTTAGAAAGCTAAATCACCATCTCTATTATCTTTTCCTCTGCCTCCCCCTCCTCCCTCTCCCTCAACAACTACATATCGCTTTCCGAAGGTCTTGCCATTAGTTGCTCCTCCTCCCTCTCCTCATCATTCCTTCTCTGACAGCTTTATTATCTGGGATTCTTCAAAACACAAATTTAATTAATAACGTAATTAATAAAATACAAAAAAATAAAATATACGGACAATATAAAATTTAATTTTTAACTATATTTAACTTTTAACACATAATAAATCAAAGAACTCAAATTGAATTTAATAAAATTATCATCGATTTATAGTTTATCTAACTTCAATATCTTAAATTTATGATAGAATTAAGAATGAACAAAAATTTAGTTAAAGGAACCTAACGGGGACATCAATGTAATTCAATCATTTAAAATCAAACTAATTAACAGAAGTTTTGTTCGCCCTTAATTTTGTCAATGCTATTATTTTTTATTAATATTCTAAATTTTATTATTTTTGTCATTTCTAAATATTTTTAGCATCATCATATATTAAACAGTTTGATTTAATTTCTTTTTAAATAAAAAAAGATAAATTATGTAAACCAATTTATTAATAAAATTTAATTTTTTTATATTTAATATTTATTATTTTTTAATTAAAAAATGTATTACAATTTTTTCCCAAAAAATCGATTAACTCGGAATGCATAACACAATAAACGATTTTAATTCAATTCGATTTATTAAGTTTTTTTAATAAAAAAAATGTATTACAATTCGTCAACTATCACGAGATTAGATCTCAACTATATCAGGCCCCACGACTACACAGACAAACACATCATTTGACGAGACCACGGTACAGCACACGAGAAAGCACCAAAAGCCGTAATCCATGGCTTTTCTCTGATTTATTAATCATTATTATCACGCATCCAAAGCCAATTTTGCCTACTTTTTACATGTCTGGAAACAAAAGTCAATTGCTTTGGATTCTGCATTGACTTCAAGAATGACAATATTAAAATACTCAAAGAGAAGCAGAAAAGAAAATTGTACACACGAGGGATAGATTCCTCTCAAGTCATTGCAAGCAAAATGTCAACATATGTTTGTTTGTTTGTTTGGTAGACTTTGGAATGCTCAGCCACCCCCACCCCTTTCACACTTGTACCTAAAATCTCAACTCAATAAAGATAGACGACAATGTCCAAACTTGAGCGTTCAATTACTCTCATTTGCCATCAAATGTGAAAACTGATATCTAAACGTCCATGGACCTAAAATCAGAAGCTAAAAAAAGGTGTTAATAGGGTCCCTTTGTTACTCACTTTTGTCACCAAAAGTCACCAATGGAAAACCCCATCGGCGCCGTGATAACACTAAGGACTACTCTTTTTCCTCGTGAGAATTAAATTCTCTGTTATTTATTTAATTCTATTAAATCTGTCTTAACATAAACTTTTCAGCTTTTTCTTTTTCCCGCAACATCCCACCCTCCCGTGCCTCATTCTTAAACAATTCTTTTGTCAAAATGCAATCTTTTGCTTTACTGTTTGTCAACCCATGAATCCTTGGGTATAAAATGAGCTCAATCTGAGCTTCCCACGGAACTTCCTTCGACATAAGCCACCCCAACAGGCCTCAATCAAGAATACTCTTATTCTTTGATCGTGCTACCCCCGTTATCTTGTTTCTTTCTTTCATGAAATGGAGATTGGGGAGGATCTTGTTCTGAGAGAAAAACAGAAGAGAAAGTTTCTTGAAATCTGCGAGGATTCAAGATCTTTACTTCAAGAACTCAATCAAGATCTTCTTGAAAGAGTTCTTTCATGGCTGCCTACATCTACTTTTTTACGCCTGACTTCAGTGTGCAAGAAATGGAAATCAGTGGCGGATTCTGCCACTTTCAGGGTCGCTTGTTCTCAAGTTCCTTTTCGTGATCCATGGTTTTTCATGGTGGATTCTAATCCCCACCTTAGCCAGTATCCAGTAGTATTCGATTCCGCCGAAAAAAAATGGAAAAAATTGAATCCCTTGCCCCTGTTCCACCCGAAAAAGAATCAAGAAACTTGTAACAATTCCATACCCGTTGCCGCATCAGGTGGGTTGATTTGTTTCCACTCCACAAATGGTGATTTTGCTGTCAGCAACCCTGTCACCGGATCAACCCGCCTCCTCCCGGCGCTAAATTCAATTTCTCAGCAACCAATTCTTTCCATTTCGATGGCGGCGAATTCCGAAAGATTCAAGCTTGTTTTAATCTTGGACCAACTCCCGAATCTCTCGTTCAAGATGTACAACTCTTATACTGATCTATGGGAAGAGGAAATTTCTCTCAACCAAAAGATCAACAACTCTGTTGAAGCAGAAAAAAACGATGATCGTTCGCAGTATTTCTTGACCAGTGGTAACGTCGTGTCCGCAGATATGCAGAGGAGCCCATTTAGGCAGTACTCAGCGGCACTCACAGTTGAAAATGGAGACGAAATTTTGTATTTCCTTAGCTCCTCCGGCACGGTGGTGTCCTGCAACCTTACCCACAAGTTATTCTTCGAGTACCCGAGGCTACTGCCTGTTTTTTCAGAATTTTCAATTGATATCGTTGAGTGTGGGGGGCAGATGTACGTTGTTTTGCTTTCGGAATTCTTTGAAAGCGCCAGTCTTCGGGTATGGGAATGGGATGAAAATATGCATGCTTGGCAGCAGATTGCAGCAATGCCACCAGCAAGTTCGCATAAGTTTTATGGCAAGAAAATGGATATAAATTGCAGTGGAGCTGGTGATGAGATGTTAGTGTGTTTGTATTCTGCAGAAGTATGTAGTTATGTTATGTGCAATTTGGTCAGAAACGAATGGGTTGAATTGCCACACTACCACACAGAAGATGATAAAGCCAGAGAGTTTGTTTGTGCTTTCTCTTTTGAGCCTAGGATAGAAGCTGACATCTGAGAAGAAGAATTGACACACTTAAAAAGCCCTTTTTCTTTTGTTTTATTTTATTTACTTCTTTGCAGTATTTGTATGATTTAGGAGAAAAATTATGAAATCTTTCATTATATATTTTATTTATGATCTGCTACATATGAATTCTTCAGCATATTTAACTCATCTTGGCTCTGAGTTAGATACCAGGGGAGTCCTACCCCGTTGGCAGACTATACTTAGCATATATATAACATACAAGAGATGTATGTATCAAGAGCTTATTGCCAAGCACATATTAATAACATACCAAAATTTACATATTTTCTAGCCTATTGCTTAGCTTCAAAAGTGTCCTGTTTGAAGCTCCAAAACACGACATACGGCATAATCAACAACCATAGCGAGATCCTCAAACTTTCTATTAAGCATTGACAGCACAATAAGATCCACATTATTTACGAGTGAGTTGCTGCAAATCTTCCCCAAACTAACAATGTGAGACATCTTTCTCCTCAGCGTGTACGCCTCGAACATTAGGTGGTCACCCCTCAGGTGCCGCACCCTGTGCAGAGTGGATTTCAAGTCTCCCATCTTGAAAACCAGGCCATCTACATTGAACAGAAGGTTCAAAGTTTGGGGATTGAGCATCTGCTCGTTTTTTAGTCTGGGAATCAAGTTTACAAATTTTCTTATTTCTTGGAGCTCCCGAATGCTAAGAGTGATTGCATCACGTGCTGCCAGCTTCTGAAGATATATTTCTTTCCTGTTGTGAGGGTGTATAGCATGCTTGGTTGCTGAGGCCATGGAAATTGTGAGGGTGACAAGTAAAAGAATTGGGAAAATCGTTGAGGGATTGATCATTGTTTTGTTCATGATTTTTTGAATTTTTTTGAAGAGGGTATCAGTGAATAAATCTTGCTTGGAGTTGGGGATTTGAATGGCAGTGTACAATTTATAGTAGCTTTTTTGGTGTTTTATTCGAGAAAGTAACTAAGTGGTGAGGTGCTTTTGGTGTGATTTGAGTTTGTTGATAACAAGAACTAAATATCCTTTCATATCTTGCGGTACATTTAGACTTTAGCCATAGGTCACGTATCTAGAAATAATACAAACAACTATTGATAAACAAGGATAAAGATATATTGTAGCAGCCGCAAGACAAACATGGGACTGTGGAATGCCTGAACCTAATTTGACAAGATTTGTACATATTTGAACTTTCCCTGGATTTCATAAACTCAAATTAGACAAAATTGCTCATTGTAAAACCAACCATAACATTATGTTATCGACTTTTGACATCGGTTGAATGCACAAACACCATATGATATTCATTTCACTTTTAAGAAAGTCCAAAACATGCACATACAATCAACATTGCGATTCATTAAGAAAGTTAAAAACATGCAAATACAACTAACATTGTACCTCATTAATAAACATGAAAGACATTTATGGCCTAAGCTAAGAGATGAGATATCATCGAATTATGAGAATCTCGGTCATAATTATTGACACTGGGGATTATGTGCACTGGAGAAATTAGCTCAACAAACGCCCTCATGAGCTCTGTGAAGCTGCTATGTTCACTGTATGGTACCTCGGGTACCTGAAGGAAATGTAGTAAAACAATGGAAGTTCAAGCTTCAGTTGCTACTTAAAACAATAAATCCATATATACAAAAACTCGAGCTAGACCTAATGCAACTTAACTTCAGTGAACTGATAAGTGGCATGGCACCAATCGGTGTTCGCTAGGCATAATTTTACTATGTTAACGGAAAAATAAACTCTTTTACATAAATATTTTGTAATGTTGGTAAATTAGTTCACCTTATAATGGTGCCCTGCTGCCACATTTTCCCGGTAGACTTCTTTCCTTTTCCAAATGACCAGCCAGTGGGGGAGAAGGCAACTATCGGACTATATCGACCCTGTCAGAAATTGAATGAAATAGCCATGCATAAATTAAATTATAAAAATGAAAAGTTGATGTCAAGCTGTGAACCCAACACGATTATGTCTTACTTCGAGAACAAATAAAATTTATGTGATCCATCCATGAGCTTGACATATTAAGGAAATATATTTACCATGCACTGGTTAGACATATGCTTCAGCCGTTTGAAACTGGCAATTATTAAGGAAATATATTTACCATGTCCACATGGGCACAACATGAATACGGCTCTCTTGTTCATTTAATGTAAGCCATTGCATATTTTCCTGTTGCAGATCCAAACATTCCAAGGAAGAAGGATTGGGATTGATCCTGGGCTTTGTGTTGGGATTGGGCGGCGCCATCTGCGAAGATTGAGAGGAACTTGTTGCTTGTTTTCAAATTTGACTAGACAACAGAATGGAGGGAAATTAGGGGATTCACTGTTTCTTGGAATGTATAACGTCCTTGCCAAAAAATACACATGTACCTCGCAAATATTGAAATAATAAATAAATAAATTTTTCCCTTCATACATGCTATATTTTGTTTTTCGATTTTCCTAAATATATAAGTCAGATTTATGTTTTGCATCATTTTTTCTTATTTTTATTAATATATATTTCTATTTTACTAAGTCTTGAAATACATATAATCATTTCTTGAATTATTCAATAAGAATAAAATAAAAAAAAATCGTTCAATAACATTTTTAATATGTTTAAAAAACAAGCAACTCTATATGTCCGGGCCGGAAATTGTATATCATATGCTTTTATTCACATAAAATAACAATATGTGCATCGCATGAGTAAAATATTATTATATTTAAAAAAACAAAAAAATCTATATATTTTAAACGAATATGATATATCATATGCTTTTATTTGAATATTTAAAAATTCTATTATAAATATTAAAATTTAATGTAAAACCATAACATTTGATCATTTTCAATGTCGTTAAACAAACTCATTTTCGAGATTTTTTAGTATTCTTAACCAAAATGACAACTAATACATGAAAATTTAAGGAGTATTTTCTCATTTAACAACAATTTCATGTCTTCTCTTTCACTACAATCTCAATGTTGGACAAAATATGCTGTTTTCCAATGCTACATTCATTACCCAATAAAATATGTCAACAAACTAACAGAGCTCAAGCTCGTGATATTACGAACTGAATATTTTTAAATTCGAGTTTGGTTCGATAAGCTTAACAAACGATGTTGAACGAGCATTTTTGTATGGACCGTGTATCGTATTATCGTAAATCATATGTTGATTATCGATAATTTATGAAATTATCATGTGATTATGTATATGATGTATATCATGACAATGAAAATGAGAAAATAAGTATTGGATATGAATTGACGTTGTAAGAGTTCTAGTGGAGAAGCCGGACGACAATAAGTACAAAACCAATATTTTGGACAAAACATGTGGCGCCCGAGCGGTAGAAAATGACCGCCCGAGCGCCAGTGTGGAACATGTTATCACTCGGACAGAACGTTCCGCGCTCGAGCGATAGTTTTTGACCGCCCGAGCGCGGTGCAAGTGCACTCGGGGGCAGAACATCTCGCGCTCGGGCGCGAGAATTCTATCGCCCGAGCGCGGTGTAAGTCACTCGGGGACAGAATGTCTCGCGCTCGGGCGCGAGAATTCTACCGCCCGAGCGCGAGTGCGGTTGTGATAAGAATGAATTTCTCTCTTCAGATATTTCATTTTCCATTCAGTAACCTTCGAGAAAGAGAAAAGAAAACTGATTACTATCGTCCGAAATCACCTCGAAACGTTGCTCAAACTTGGATCAAATTATATATTCGGAATCTTCGCGTTGAGAGCTTCCTGTTAAGGTAAATTTTTTCTAGTTTCAGCAGCCTAAATATCAAAGTGCTGGAATAGCATGTATTTGAAGTCGAGATTCTTATATGTAGTAGAATAACCGACAATAAACTCATATTCGAAGTCGAAATTGAATTATGTTATGAATTAGATTTGATTTGAATTTTCAAAGTTTCAAAAGATATTTGGAACTTATATTATTGATTTTGGATCATGTTATTGATTGAAATGAATATGTTATTGATGTAGATAGATTATTATACTGATATCTTCAAGTTACATCAACTGGGACGAAGAATTGAGGTATGTTGCGACCGGGTAACATACGACATGTATCTGTATTATATGATATATGTTGGATTGGTTTGATTGGTTGGAATGAGAATACATGTCTATATGCCTTAATTGTTGAGTTTATGTGGCATACATGACATTGTGATTTGAATATCGATGTATAAAATGAATATTTTGTTAACACACATCGTTTGATGCATACATCGATACATGACATGCACGTTGAGCTATGATCCTTGGATACCCTGATATGATTTGATTGGATTTTGGGGTTTGTGAACACAATGTTATGTTTGGTATTACATGACCCTTAAAGCATAGATATTAGTGGCCCCGATGATTGATTGAGATTTGGGATTTGATGGCGCTTTGTTGACGCTATCATACGAGTATCCCTTATTGAGACCGGTGTGCCAGCTCGACCATTGATTTGATAGTTGTCTTTGTGTGTGGACAATGGCAGGTACTCCAGGATATCAGGAAGCCGGAGAGGGTACTTCTGGAGGGAGTCACAGTTTGGGCTGAGGTTTTATGTTTTGTTCCCAGTATATATATGTATCTATATACCGGGGCATGTCCCGAGCATATGAGTTGTTTGTATACGATTGGTTTTGATTATGTGTATGCGAGTTTTATGATATAAGATAAAATACTATTTTTAGTATTCAAATTATAGAAGAAATATTTTGGGCTCATTGTAAAGAAAATTTAAACTCGTTTTCCGCTGTAATTAATTAACCCTAATCAGATTGTGTTGTAATAACGATTAGGGGCTAAAGGCCCCACAATTTTACACTGAGCTCTGATTAACTCACGAACGACTTGATTTATTTACATCATATATTTGTTGATGTATATACTCTACGAGACTTGGATATGGATAGGGCAAAAGCATATGATTGAGTGTGCACCTGACACGATTGCCTTTGTTTCTTCCCCCACATTGTATGATGTACAATCAACTACAAATATTCGTTTGGGATAATGCGGTAGCCGTATTTGAGCAGTTCTGTGGGAGAGAGCGTATTCAGTGCAAAAGTCTATATCGATTTGGAGGATAGTGAGTGATGTTTAAGGGGTTAACGTTCCATTGAACTTCCAAAAAATGTCAACTTTCTTGTTCAGTACAATCAATCTTCTTTGCACTAAGTCACTGTTTGCATGTCCACGTTACGCACATCACTTTGTAATTTTGTAATGGGTTGTAGTCCAATAAATGCACCACTTTGAAAATGACAGGAAGACTTTGTCTGAGTGGTCAGATAAATAATTTTTTTTATTATATGAAAATTCATAGTATTATTTTTCGATGTGTACCGAATAAAATTATCGAATTAACGCAACAGAATCTCAGCAAATCTAGTTAATCAAATAAATTATCAGATAATAGAATTTAATTGATTGATATGTGTCGAAAAATCCCAAAAACAATTAACGAAGACAAGATAAAAGGCAAAATGAAGAAACAAACTAGTAGTAATGTACGATGGATGGATGGATCCAAGGGCTGAATATAGCAGCTACTTCAGTCAGCTATGGAATTTTGGCACAATAAAAGAAGTGAATTATCTGAGGACTAATTGTCACCTCAAACTCAAAAGCCTTGTGCTTTTCAGCTTTAATTATTTTGTTGAATTTTGACACGTAGTGCACAAGCATTCAGGGCAATAATGATAAGAAATAATTTTTTTTAAAAAAATTTAAATTAAAAGTTATCCATTTTTGAAATTAAAATTGTTGGGAGTTAAATAAAACAAAAAGAGAAATTTTAAAGGTGGTAAAATGTTATATTTTTGAAATTCCAAAAAAGTTTCACTAACACATAAAAATTAGTTTCTATAAATATTTTATCGTTAATTAATAATAATAATATAGATATACAAATTTAATTACCAAAATATTTTTTTAGCATAAAACGACCATTTATTAACAATTCAATTCAAAAAATGCGAACTAATAAAATAATGAAGAGAAAAACTTGTGTGAACGGGTCGTATTTTGTGAGATGAATGTCGTATTTGGGTCATACATGAAAAATTATTATTTTTTATTTTAAAAATATTAATTATTATTGTGAATATCCATAAAATTGATAAAAATCCGTTCAACCATCTCTCTAACAGAACACTTACCTTAAAATGAAAAGGGCAGAATTGAAAATAACGGACGTCCATTGAATTCAAAAGCAAATACAAGTCGCCAAAGTCACCGGCTTAGGGCTCTGGCGTCGTCGAGCGTCATCCTGCCCCGGAAAACATAGAGCGAAGATAAATAAAGAGAAATTAAAGTAAGTTTGATGATTCACGCCGATATTCACTTTATTTAAACTCTCTGTAAAGCAAAAGTACAATTCAGAAAAGTTACTATGAAGATTCTTCTTCAATTTTACTCTAGCTTCACATTGCCCGCCCATTATTCCCGATTAATGTTTGAAAAAAATGCGATTTTGGAAAAATTTATGGGTTCTTTTGCTTCATTCTTTACCTTTCTTCTCAGTTTATGACAAAAGATTTGATTTTTAATGAAAATTTCAAAATCTATGTATTATCTCTGCTTATAATGCTCCATTGACCCACTTTTTGTTCCAAAAAAGCATATAAAGGACACCATTTATGCTTCTGTATTTTCGGTGTTTCAAATAATCAGCACTGCGGCGATATATTCTGTTCTCTTGCATGTATACAACTCTTCAACTTTTTTTTGCCTGAAGAGACCCGGCCTCTTTGTTTTGCGAAGTATCTTAATTTTCAGACTAGTAGTCCCCTTGTATTGCATTTTATTCCGAATTTGGTTGAAGCTGTTCTAAATATGGGTGGTGGTATTTGGGGACGGGGAGGAAGAGTGGAGTTGATAAACGGGAAGGGGTGTTCAAGGAGATTTTTTGATTTTTCTTCCTCATTCAGGGGCATTAACTCCTCTCCGTTGGAGTCCATGTCTCCTGCTTCAACTGCCTCTATTACTTTGGGAACTCCAGTGGATTCCGACGGACCTTTATCCGGCCTTGTCATCTGCGTAACCGGGCTCTCTAAAGGTGGAAAGATTTATTGCTACTTATTTTGTTTTTTTACTATAATGTTCGTACTGTGTTTGATTCTGGATGGATTTTGCGTACCATTCGACTGAACTTGAGTAACTTGAATTGTAAACGAATAGACCAAGGTGTCGGAGATTAGATGCTGACCAGGAAATTAGCATTTGAATCATCATGACTCTGTTAATATTTATAAATGTGATGCTTGGGAATAATTTTGCTGTTTACTGAACGGAGATTCTTCTTGAATTGTTAACGTTTCCTGCTAAAATTAGTTTATGGAGAGGATGCCATTGATGCTGCAGTTGGTTTTACTAATTATGTTTATATGATATCAACCACAGAAACAAGGAAACAGGTGAAGGAAGCAACAGAGAGATTGGGAGGTCAATACAGTCCCCATCTTCATCTTCGATGCACTCATTTGGTGGTTCAGATATCCTTTTTTGTCCAGATTTCATTTTATTTGCATGAATAGTTGAAATGGAGGACAGTGAGAGATGGTATTTGATGCTCAATCAGTTGCTTGTTAGCACTTAACAATCATCACAGCTTGCGTGGACATAAATTTGAACATGCCATAAAACATGGGCCGACAAATGGTTTATTCCTGGTCACACTCAGCTGGTTTGTGGACAGCATCAAAAGGAATGGTAACGATCGCTGTTTCATGTTGAGTATTTACATTTTTCTGCATTTGTGGAACCGAATTCTATTGTCAACATTGTGTTTTTATCGTTGGGTTCATTTCAGTTAGGTTGAATGAATCTCTCTATAGCATAAATAATGTTGGAGGTACTGGCGCCCAAACTGATGACTCGAAGCGGCTCGATCAGAATGCTGGAGCTGAGAATTCTTGTCTTCGAGACGGTTTGCTTAAGCATACCACACAACTTGACACGATTCAATGTCCCCTATCACGGTATCCAGAAGTTGAGAGTAAAAGACGAATTGATCCTTCATTCTGGTCCGGTCAAACGTTTTACATCAACGTGGAAGTCCCTGCTGAACTTCGTTCTAAGGTAAACTTGGATTTTCTTCAAGAAATCAAATAAATTTCCGAATATCTTATTGATGGTTGTAGATATGACTTCACCTTTCCAAAAAAATTACCAAGTCAGTGCTCTTTAAATTTTAAGTCATTGACTCTCAGCTTCTTTTCATATGATGCTTATAAGAGATCATTTGATGCCTGTCCTTATTGAAATTCACTTCTCTTATTTAAATGATCTCATTATTGAAGAAAATTAACTATAATGCATTCATTCACAGGTCACCGAGGTTATTTCTGCACAAGGAGCTAGTTTATTAAGTCAATGGTTTGTTGGCAGCAAAGCGAGCCATGTAGTATGTGAAGGAACATCGGGTCGAAAATATCTGGGGCACTCTAGTTATCTTGTTACAGTAGGTGCTTCTACCCAGATGTACATTTTATCATAGTTTAAAATTTCTCGACTTTGCATGAATATATGCTCGTGATTCCATATTTCGTTTCCGGAAATTTTTTCGTTTTTCAAATCTATACCACATTCTAAGTATTTTTTCTCCTGCCTTAGCCACTATGGGTTCTGAAGTCTGCACAAGAGAAATGTTTACAGAGACTCGTTCACTTATCTGCCGATTTAGCCAGGTTCTCTGGAGTTATGCTTGATAGATTTCATGATGGTGTTTCCAACGAGGTACATGACCTTTTCCGTTCACTTTTCCCTATACAGGACTGACCATCTATTACTATGCAAAAATTTATTGTTGATTGACATTCCAACTCCAAGTCCTTTAAATTGTATAGCAGTTTGGCGCCACTTTTTAATACCCGTATTCCGTGTCCAGCCACAGAAAAAACCCTACTCCCCCTTATTCTCCTTTTTCGTTTAAAGTGATTTTTTTATGTAATAACAAATGATGATTAAAAAATGTAAGAGAAATCAATCCAGTAATTCATTTGGTATTTCCTTAACTTCCTTCCTATTTATTTTGTGCAAACGTGTTAGTTTATAAACCCATTAGTTGTACCATCCCAAAAAGCTTTTCTATCAGGTGATGTAACTTCTTGAGATTATAAAACACTCTTTATTAATTTAATATATCAATGTTAGACAACGATACTCCTTAAGAAGCTAACGACTGTGGTGGCCCGCTTTAGATGACTTTTTTTCAATCACCTTTTCCGATGGTCTCTTTCGACTCTCAGCGAGATCACCATTGTTAATTTATAAACTTAAGAGGGGTATCATCCCAAAAAGTTTGTCTATTGTTGAGTTTACTCTTTGTTAGTTTAATATATCAATGTGTGACATGTGTAACAAATGAAACGAAAATTTTAAATTACACCATCACTTTGGATTATCTGCAGGAAATTAAGAGGGTGATGGTCCCTGGGAATGTTCCTACTTCTGCTATTAAAGTCAGCCATGAAGAACGGCAAGCGATGGCGAACCTGGCTAAAGATGGGGTCAGAAGTCATAGGAATCGTCGAATGCAGGTATATTTGTTTATTCAAATATTTGTTTCAGTCTTTTGCTCTCAGATTTAATGGCATGCTTTATTTTATTGCAAATTCAGACATGTCAAACTCCAATACGTCCAATAACACCGAGCAGGCTTTTGGATTCCATAAGTTGGTCAATTTCTGATCCAACATCAAAAGCTTGTATCTATACAGACTCTTTAAGTGTCGATGTCATTGAAGACCAGGGATCAGCGTTCTTTGATGCGAAGCCAGATGTAAAGGAATCAGATACTTTATTTGTGAACTTATCCAGACCACTCACAGAAAGGTTATCTAATGTTCTGAACTTGTGCTCTCTGTTATTATGCGTTTTGAGTTCTTGAAGTTTGCTTGCTTGGAATTTGCAGTCAGAAATATGAGTTGATATTCAAAAGCCATTTCCTTACTATACTGTTCCCTGTCGATCGATTTTCGGAGATGGGACCATGTTCAAGGACATTTTTCAGTAATAAAGGCTTTACATGTCTGCAAGTTTTGGATCATATCTACTCATTTTACCAGGTCAGTATATCCTTTTTCATTCAATCTAAATCTCACATTGCAATTATTAGAAAAACATGTTTCTCACAAGTCCGAGCTCATAAGGTGGACCAACGATAGTTTTACAATTTAATGCTTTCCCTCCCATGTAAGCTAGAGAGCGGAAATATATACTCGAATAATATCAAAAGATGTAAGCTTGCATATTGATGATGTCTATTGGGCAAAAGAGGCCAAAATATTACCATCCAATACCTATTTAATATCATGTAAAGAGGATCGCCCATTAGAAGCTCAAAGCCTCAAAAGCTTGGCTCTGATGTTATGTTAAAATTCATTTTTATCCAAAGCTCGAGCATATGAGAGGTGGACTAACAATATCAGTAGGCTATATGTAATTGTACTCAGGAGAATATGTCGGCCGAGGAAATCGAGGTTGCGATTCACACAGACTCCAGACATGCTGACAGGCTTCGAGCTGCTTACTGCAGCAAGGCAGCGGCTGAAGTTGGTTATGTGGAGTTCAAGCGGATTGATTTTCTTGGTAGTCGAAAGAGTTTTGAAATGATGAAACGTGTTTCTGGTGATAATAATTCTAATGTTTACGAGCTGGTGATCAGAGCTTGAGTTTCTAAACACAAAAAGATTTCTGGTGTAGTACGCTTTACTTGTTCATAAAATGTTGCAGATTTCTTTGTTCGTTCATCAGACCTGTGGAAGTTGCGGCTGTATTTTTTGTGTATTTGTGATGAAATTTTTTATGAGATTTTGTTTATTTGTAAGATTGGATTATGATCAAAATTTTGGTAAAAATTATATATAAAAAAAGATTCTTTTTTCGTTTAAACACCATCTCATGTGACCCAGCTCACACTTGTCAATACAAGTTGGGATCCATCATCTTCTTCATGAGCAACCCGGCCTTCTCCCTGGTCTTGCCCGAGCCCCTCACAGAGATATCTGCCACCACCGACGTGAATTCCGGCAGTCGCATGGCTTCCTTCATGCACACTTCAGTCTCATCAAATAACCGTAGAAGAATCTCGCATGCCCCCTCTTTACTCTGCATGCGAAGCTGTGTCAACACTCCCACCATCCTGGCTACTATCCCATCTGTCTTCTTCAACTCATTCAGCCCTTCCTGGAAGCGTGCTAGCAGCCCGAGAATGGTCAGTGAAGTATCGGAGAGATCCTCGCCGTCGGCGCTCTCCGCCAACGCCAGAAGCACCGGTATCGCCCCCGACCGCACAGCCAGAGTGCAGTTGCCATGGAACTGTACCAGCTCCGCCAGGGAGCTGAGGAGATAGTGTGCTGCGGGGCTTCGCGTGTCTGAGATTGCCTTCACGAGCACCTGAGTAAAGCAGGATTCTTGGTAATTGACAGAGAATTGAATCAGTTTTATTTTGTACTGAATAATATGCAGATATGCGCACAATATATAGCTAGCCTTATAATTCTTCATGATCCTTAATTTTTCAGCTAGCCTTGTAATACTTTATGATCCTTAATTTTTCAGCTAGATTTCGTTTTTACAACTCAAAATGCACTTCTTGATCCTTAATTTTTCAGCTAGATTTCGTTTTTACAACTCAAAATGCACTTCTTGATCTATATTACATAAGAATCAATATTTATGCTTTGGTAAATTCAGGGCCCTGACTCGTATAATATTGGTTACTAACCTGCATGGTTCCAGCAACACCGAACTTAGCTTTATTTTTGTCCAACATGGCCAAACTGCAAAGCAAAGAAGCTGCTAATTTCACGGATTCTTCTGAGGACGACAGGATCACGGTGTTGAGATGAGTAATATTATCGATATCTGCGAGCGAGTTCTTCAAGTTGGGATTCAGCGACAGATTAAACAGAATGGAAAGCGCAAGAATCTGAACAGACGCGGGGGATGGGGATTTGGAGAGGTTAACTAGTGCTGCAACGGCGCCATCTGTTTGCGAGAGCAGGTTCCGATTCTGCGGGCTCACTCTTGTGATGGCCACCAGTGTTTGGAGTGCCACTTGGGTTTCATGTTCTTGATCGGATCGAACTTCTTTGAGGCACTCCACGATGGCCTCGCGCACTCGACTTCCCATGGTTTACACGTATTAATTGCAGTGCTGGAGTTGAATGGTTTTTGAAGAGGGTAGATACATACATGCATTGTTTCTTTGAACAGAACGACTTCGATTACTACAATGTCGGAATTTCTGAGGAAACAAGGTCGTGGCAAAGTTTGAATTGTCCGCCAGTGCCACTCAAAATAAATCAAGGAAACCCATCATTTTGATATATATGGTATATCTTCACCATTTTAGTATTTTATATTGTTCAATTTCAGTTATAAATATATATTTTAATTTTAGCAATTTTAATATTTTTTAATCGAAAATAATGATGTGATATTTAGACGTCAATGTCATATCGAAGTCACATGGAAAAAACTTAAGTGTTACATCAGCACCACAACAAAGAATTAACTAAAATCGACAAAAAAAAATTCATTAGGGTTGTGCAAGTCATGTCCCCGTGTGTGTGTGTAAAAGTTTAGAATGCTTCGACGGTGTTTGACATCCAATTATAACAATCCTTTATTAAAAAAAATACCCGCAGTCAGTGGGAAAATTGGCTTCAAGGTTGAAATTCGTACACTGTGGAGAGAGGTAGTTGATGTAAGATTGATTGAGAATGGAAATGGGAGAGGATAAATTATGGCGGGTTCTGGAATTCTACAGTGGCATTGGTGGCATGGTAAAACATTTTCATTTTTTAGCTATTCCTGCGGATTACGTGTGGGATTTTCGTGTAACTACGGAACCTATTTGTGAATGATTCCCATAGAGATATTCATTGATGAAGGCGGGAGTGAACGCGGAAGTGGTGGAAGCGTTTGATATTAACGACACAGCGAATGATGTATATGAGCAAAATTTTGGCCACCGTCCCCACCAGGTTTCACTTTTAATTTATTTTATTTATTGTCTCAGTTGCACGCACCCTGTGCTTTGTTAATTGATCTAATTTGTGAGGGCTCTTCTGATTTTTGTTGTCTCTGAAGTTTGCATGACTTAATTTATGGATATTAATGAAGTTTTGAATTGAATGGAGTTTTTGTAACTATTGGAGAATATTGATTAGTCGGGATGTAGTTTCAAAGAAATCCCATTTACTTCAAATCAGTAGGATAACTATCTGTATTAACTGGAACAGTATCTATGTAATTATTAATGTTGAGAGAAGGCGTCAGATTGGGTTGTTAATCTGCGTCTTTGTTAAATTTGTTAGGATGATGTCTTATCCTTCACTTATACTTTTTTAATTTTCGCCTTTTTTTTATAAAATATAATCATGCATATGTATACACACAACAGGTTGTGGTTGTTTTATGATTTCAGTTCCAATGTTTTGCCAATCTTATAATTAATACATCTACATTCACTTATGATGATAGGGTAACATTCAGACCTTGAGTGCTGCTGATCTTGACTCTTATGACGCAGAAGTGTGGCTTTTATCCCCCCCTTGCCAACCTTACACACGACAAGGTGATGGATTGCTTTCCCTCTTTTATTTTTCCTTACAGTTATGTTTTGTTTTTTTTACTTTTGGAAAATGGAATTGTTGTTTTCCTGGTCGATTGCTGTTTCCTTCTTAAAATTCCTATATTTTAAGGTCTCCAGAAAGGATCAGGTGATGCTAGAGCTTCTTCTTTTTTGAAAATTCTTCAACTCATTCCGCAAACTTCACGGCCTCCACTGATGCTCTTTGTGGAGAATGTAGTTGGATTTGAGGTTTGTTTATGCTACATTTACATCTCGGTTTGGGTTAATCACATCTATTCTCCATAAATTCAGTTTTTAGGTGGTTTTTTTCCTGATTTTCGTTTCTTGTGAAGCATCTTTATATAACCGTGGATCTCACTAAACCTAAGTACTGAATGGAAAGGCATCGGGGCATCAAGTTTTAGCTGGTTATTTATTCTCATCTTCTTACCATTTCTCCAAACAGTTGTGCATCTATCCTGTTTCGCTGTTTGTTGCAGACTTCTGATACACATGAAAAGATGATTTCTATGCTGAGAGAGATTTCTTTTAACACACAAGAATTTATTCTAAGCCCTTTGCAGTTTGGTGTGCCATATTCTCGGCCACGATATTTTTGCCTGGTATCTCTCTTTCTGCGCTTATAATTTATTTTTAATGTTCTACCTAGCATGGACAGATCTACTTGCATGTACATATCTCTAGGTCTTTGAACATATCACGTTAATTTATGGTTTGTAGTTGCTCCATGCATGATATTGAAATGTCAAAACAGGTCGAAACTTTACTTATACCACCTATTCACAGGGTGCCCACTTGATCTCTTGCTTGCAGATTCCCACGTCGCACACCACGCACTTTAACATATTTTAAGTTTTGCAGAACTCGTTGGTATCGCCGGGCTTGTACATAAGATCAACCATATAAAGGATTGAAAATTCTATGTTATGCTCTAGGACTGATATTGATTGAAGCTAACTGGGTTGAAATTAACAATTTACCAAATTTTGCTGCTTTGTTATTCAAATTATTTTGCTAATATGTAGTTGCAAACCATTTATGTAATCAAAACTTCAGGCTAAAAGGAAACCTCTGTCTTTCCGTAAAGCCCAAGTCAATAGTTACCTTGGGGCACCAGGCCCTGTACTGTGGTCTGATGAAAACGTGGTGACTAGCCAAGGAGTGGAGTTAAATGGATACTGGGATAAATTGATCGAAAGTTGTCGTCCGATAGAAGATTTTCTGGATTTGAAGAATTGTGTTTCTGATGCAGAGGAATCTAAAGAAGGAAAGAGGCCCTTCAACAATCCTTTGAAACAGTATTATGTTCCATCAGCCCTGATAGAAAGATGGGGGAGTGCTATGGGTATCCTTTTTTCCCTTGGCTTCTTGATAGTTTTTTGTCTGCACATTTATTTTCTTATATTTATCATCTTTAGCGTTCAAACAATACCTTAAAATGATTGCAGATATTGTTTTCCCAGAATCACGGCGCTGTTGTTGTTTCACAAAAAGTTATTTTCGATACGTGAAAGGCACGGGTTCCCTTTTGGCAACTGTCCCGGTAGGTGTGCATCAGAAACCAATTGACTTCTATGATATTTTCGTCTACACATAACCAATCACTCTTCATAATTAAAAAATAATCATAAACCAACTCTAACTTCAGCTTGAGTCTGCAGTATAATAATCACTAGAAACACAAGAGCCCTTTCCACTCACTTGCCAGAAGCATCCATAAAACTGTCTTCAGTTTCTCCTGAATCCCAGCTTCTCACACAGACTTTATTTAGTTGTTGGTTAAGATGAGAAAGCTTCTCAAAGAATGGAACACGGTTATTAAAATCATACACTGCAATTATTTTGTGATATCTAACCATTTTGTCCTACAATTTGTACATGCCTAAAATCTATATTTGTTTATATACCTTTCCTTTATACCGTATCTGTGGTCCTGCGTGCATATGCATTGACATATGCATATAGGTAGAGATTGTGCGAAATCCAAACCCGAGCTTATGTTAGTGATTCTGAAATACTAAGTAGATCATTTGCTCATGCTCCTCATCGACAAGTCCATTGAAGTTTACCGTGGTTTAACTTATATTTATTTGTTGATTTATACCATTATCCCCAATTTAAGTGTCATAATGTACATTCATATTACCTTGTTGTCTGAACACTATGCAGGGTATGGTTAAAGATCGAATATCTTCATTACAGGATCTTTCTCTGAGATATTTCACACCAAGGGAGGTACACATGATTCTTTTGTTAGTGATTCTGATACCGGTAGTCTGGTATAGTTCTTGGCTCATATGATGGGAGTTATTGTTTCTATCACTGTTTCCTCAAAGTGTGCTCTTTTTAATACCGCCTCTAGGTTGCCAATTTGCATTCGTTTCCGGAGGATTTCAAATTTCCGCCACATGTTAGTCTTCGTCAACGGTATGTTTCTACTTTTGTAATTTATCTAACATGGGAAAAACGGTATTTAGAATAGGCATGGAGTGTCAAATAGGGAAAGCTCAATTGACTTCCGTTGACAAATTCTGAAAATAATCTTCGTTTTGTTCCTGCAGTTATGCTTTGCTGGGTAACAGTTTGAGCGTTGGAGTAGTGGCCCAGCTGCTATGCTATCTTTTCGCTGACGAAACATTATAATGTTATTATTACAATTCATATTACTGCAGATCCAAACCCTCCTATGTAATACAGCAACCGAAAGACGAGATGGAAGGAAAAACTGATATCCAGAGACCTTGTTTAATCTTTGCAATTCTTGAGTAAAGAGTAATATGCCCTCTTTCGTTGTATGTAATTTTACTTGCAGAATTCAGCTCAGTTTGATGTTGGCTTTAGGTGCTGCTTACCACAATAGTAAAAAAAATTCAAATTTTATCCATGGAAGTTTGGGTTTCCCAATGTATTGAATCACTTAACAAATAGTTGGGTTTGACACTGAATTGACATTAGCATGTGAAGGTGGATTGGTCTATCTCTGTCAGAAAGTAAGTTTGCTAAAATATTCTAAATATGCAATAGTTCTGTCATTGTTGTCCAACTTCCTAGTGGCACGTCGGTTCAAATTCACGTTAAAAACAAATCCCCCCCACCCCCCCCCCCCCCCCCCCCCCCCCCCCCCCAAAAAAAAAAAAAATGTATCCTTAAACATCTGCATATGTAAAAGTTTAATTTTAGATAAAATGTATCAGGGGAGATGCAACATATGAAATATTTTTCTAGGTTTATAATAATTTATATTATATCTGCAGTGGCCGTAGCATGAGAACTCGAGCCGGCTCATTTGTAGATTTGGTTATTGTTTGCCATTGAACTCAGTTATCAAAATTCATATCAATTGTAATTATTTGTTAACCAATCAGATTAACAAAATTAAACGGAATTAAATTGAATTCACGCAGAAAATTTATCTCCCCAAATACAAAATAACTGAAATAACCAGAATTAATGAACTTAAATGTGTAACAAAATGGATTCTCTCTCTTTAGAGGTCAGTTTCAGGCAAAAATAACCAAAATTAATTGGAATTATTGGTCTTTTCGGAATTATAATTTTATGCACTGAATTAATTAATCGGGGTTAAATACTTCTAATTAAAAACTTTTTTTGTGGAAGGGATAATCCCAAATCCCGTGATTTCCCAACAGGCGCGTGGCCAATAATATTCTTTCCTGCTCCAACTCAAATTAGGTGGTTTGGTAAAATTAAGGCCCTGAGTTTGCAAATTAAATAAACCCTAACAACGATCAAGGTCTGTTTTAAAGAGAAATCATAGATCAAAACCTTCAAATCTAGCAGTTCTGATAGAGAAACACCGTCCAATTTTGAAGAAAAGGTAAGTGTTTTTTCTGTTTAAGGGTTTCATTTCGGTTCGTTGATTTTTAAAATTGATTGATTTTTTGCTGTTTAAATTTGGGCCTTTTGAAAAACTTTTTGTTTCGTTTGGATTTAGAATTGAATTCCTTTATTATCTGGTTGAAAATTTAGTTATCAGATATATTTTGTTAATGATCATGAATATGAACTGGTTAATAGGTTTGTATGTAATCTCTTATATACACGGAAAATCGTGAAACTAGCTTAAACTATTCTATTCTCGAAATTTCGCACGGGGAATCAAGTCATACCTGTTTTGTTTTTGGGAAAAAATAGTACTAAATCAACATGTATTGAATGGATTTGAAGGTTTTAAGTCAACAGAGATTAATTGTGATACGAAATGGTTAAATCAATTATTAGTTTGTATTGTTGTTCCAGAGGCTATGGAGGTGTAATGTGATTTAATATTTTCTGAAAAATTTGCTACTAGGAATATGTTGGCTCTGCGTGGTTAAGTGATTTATGGATAAAAAACTTGAGTATTCCAGAAAGAGAGATGGGATCACTAAAGTCTTTTTAAAAAACTTATATGGTTGTTCCACATAAGAAACCAATAGATTTCTTCATTAATTTCAGTCTTGTTTGCTGTATTATCGCTTGGTAGATAGGAAGGAAGTTCTGGGCTCTCAGCAGCGTTATTTATATTAGTATTTATTTTCATCTCTATGTTATGTTGTGCAATAACTTGCTTTTCTTTGTCACCGCAGGTTTAGTTTATTATATTTATCGTACACGATTATTACAATGAGATTCAGAAAGGGGGATAAAGTAGAGGTAATGAACATAAAAGAAGCAGCAATCTCATGGCGTACTGCAGAGATACTATCTGACAATGGCATTACTTATCGAGTGCAGTATGACTTTTATTGTGGTCTGCCCAGTGAACAATTGGTGGAGACAGTATCATGTAAGCTTGTTAGGCCATGCCCTCCTCTTATACAAGGAATGGAATGCTATGTTACTGGTGATGTTGTGGAGGTTTTTTATGAATCTTCATGGAATATTTCTGCTATCTTGAAGATTTTGGGTGGCAAAAATGGATATATGAGCAATGAGATTCGTTTCCAGGATGCTTCCTTCCAAAATCAGTACTTGATAAGATTGCTTGGGTGCTCAAAGGAACTAATTATTACCCAATCGAACATCAGGATGAGACAAACCTGGCATGATGACAGATGGATTCTGATGGATAAGGTTCCCTTTTTTTCCTTTTTCCTCCAATCAATGCAAGCATTATTTTTTTCCCTTTTTCTTTCTATTTCGACTTTTATGCGAAAATATTATCTGGATTTCAACAGGTTGGATTCATTAATGTATTGATTTATCTGGTTAATCTCGTTTTCTGTAATTTTTTTACTTCATTGTCAGTTTTTTTATTATTGAATGCTTATCTTTTTATGACTTATGTTTTTTTTGTTTCTTATTTGAACAAGTGCCGCCACCCCCCCCCCCCCCCCCCCCCCCCCACCCCACCACTTTGAAATAAATTTTTTTTACACCAAGTAAATGTTATTGATAATAATACCATGTACAGTAGTGCAAACCCATATGTTAGTCTTACTTGTGAACTCTTCTTTTCTATGTATAATTGAAGAATTCCCCATTTTCGTTCACTGATCTCCTAGTTTCTCCTGTTTACAGTGTTGCAGAGGAGGGGAGGACGTTATAGCTAGAATGAACTTTGAGGTGCCAGAAAGTGATGGAGAGGTTAAAAATCAACCACAAAAAGATTGTTTGAATAATCAAGATGACATGTCTTTTTTGAAATTGGCTAAGATCTCTTCAAGGCCCCGAAAGAGGAAGCGCTTGTATAAGTCCTCTACTACTGCTGCACCTGATGGAAATGTCCGAAAACTAAGAGAAATTCAGAAAGATGGCAAAGAGCTGAGGCTGGTTGCTGCACCGTTGCTTGACAAGGTAGATGCTGTTGCTTCCCCGATAGAACTTTTGGGCAAAAGAAACATGCATGCTTCCTTTAAGATTACATCAAATGGATATAATCAAAAGGAGAAGAGAAAACAAAAGGACGTTCTTGACTATTCTGGGGTCAGAAGTTCAGAATTAAATGGTCCTGACAGTGATGCCTGTTCTGTGGGTAGTTGTAGCATTACTGATAAATTACCAAACAACTGTTATAGTCATTTAAATCCCCAGTGTTGGCGAGATACAGACACTGTCAATAGCGATGCAGAGTCAGTTTGTTCAGGCATTGGGAGAAAAAGATGCTCCCTTCCTCCAAAAGAAGAAATTGAAGTCGATATTCGTAAGTTAGAGTTGCATGCTTATCGCTGCACTCTGAAAGTTTTTTATGCTTCTGGTCCCTTGAGTTGGGAACAGGAAACATTGTTGACAAATCTTCGTATAATGCTCCACATTTCAAATGATGAACATTTGAAGGAGCTGAAGCACCTAATATCTGCGAAAACTTCTGTTTATGTTTAGTAACAAAAGAATAATTGTTTGATTCCTCCGCCTTTTGTTGAAGGATTTAGTGCCAGTCTTTTGTGTTTTAACAATGTAAAAGGCAACATGAACATTATGATCGTATCTTCTGTCTTTTTTACTATATCCACATCTCTCCGGATAGTTGTTTTTTTATACATATTTTTAAATAAGAGATATGTATCGCATTTGTATTCATTTAATCAATGCATATATTTCTTTCAAAGAAATAATAAAATTCATATTTGTTTTTCATATGATACGCCGCTTTTCATTTGTTGAAAATATAGAATATGCTAGTGATAGCTTAAATATCTTGCCACTATAAGACACTTATTGTGGGCAAAGCATTATATATTTTATCTTACAGGTTTTAGAAATCCATACAAGTGTTGAATGAATGATGATGCAATAATCCTATAAAGGGCTCCTTCCATTATGAGATGTCTGTAGTAATCTTTTGTTGCTCTGTATTTCTTTGATGTATATTATAAACTCCAACATGCACATGACTGGTAAAACTTGCTTTTAATTTCCAAAAGTGCTGACATTTCTTGATGAATTGTTAAAGGACAATATCATCTGCATGTTGGCTGCTGATTTGGGAATGCATATAAACACAAAATGCTGAAGGCATGCTTATTTTAGTTCTGTTTCCAATTTTTGAGGATTGGAGTGTTAAAAACTAATTATTTTTCTTGGATTTGGTGTATGATAAGTTATTTGTAGTTGATTTCCTATGTGCTCATTTGGCTACTCAAATTGTAGTTTGAGTATTCATTGATCAATCTTCAACTCCCCTGTATTTTCCAGGGCTATGGTTGGATGCATGTATAATTTGTTTCCAAAGGTTTAAAGATGATGCCAGGGCTTGCCACTACTCTCCTGGCATTAACTTTTGGACGCTTCAGCCGTCTACCTTCAAACAGATGCAAACAACCTGTAGCCTTCCCTGAATTTACAGTTTAGCATCTCTGTTTATTTTACTTCAGCATCAACTGGATATACATACGTTTCTTCTGGTGGACGAGAAGTACCTCTAAACGTGAGAGGTGTGCGTCAGCCAAAGCAAGGTTCTTATCTTGCTGAATTTGTGCTATTATATTGTGTGAGGAATGTGGTAAAAGTGATTGCATAATTCATAAGTTTTTCAGATTTGAATGATTGAGTTCCCAGCATGCATTTATTTAATTCATGTGTACATTCACCAACTTTTATCTGTATCAGTTGGCGCTGGGGTGATTGTTGTGTGAATGGAAGTCTTGGATTGAAGGAGCTATTGAAGTCTTCATGCTGTTTCATGAGATTCTAGTCAGTTTGAATGCTGCAAATGGTGTTCTCGTGAACATGTAATTTCTGATAATTGTGTAATCTGCTTTGTGATGCATGTAATTTCTGATAATTGTGTAATTGTGAACATGTAATTTCTGATAATTGTTTAATCTGCCTTCACATATCCTTGATATATTTTGACAAAATTTGACAAGATTCAGTCTGTTTACATGCATGATTTACAAGTTTTTTCCTAGTGTGCTTGCTCCCATATTGGAAGTATCTCAAAAGAAAAGTTGCGTGTAGACAATTTGTGTCTCCTGTCGCAGAACTTTGCGAGGAGATGAGAGTTCCGGAGCAAGAAACCAAGGGAAAGGATGAAGCACAATAACACATCAACATAAGACTCACATAATGATTCAGGTGAGTGTGGCTCTTTCAACGGATGTGTGCACGGGTATAGTTTCTTTAAACCATATAATTTATTATCATTTATAACGAGTATTATTTAGATTATCAAACAAAGGAAAAGCTAACATATTAAACATGAAGATGGCATTATTTTATTTACGTACTTTTATGTGGCCGACGTTTACTTTGGCTCCACCATTCAGATAACTGAACATGCCTGCATTTTCTTGCACACACAAGGGAACCATCCCCATAAAATAGATACATTTATGGTAACTCCCAACTACAGTCAAATTTTCCAATTTATTTAACTCAAAATACAGTATAACATTTGATAATTCAGTCACACTTCTGATGTATAGACTGTCAAGTCTTCAACTTGGTATTTAAATAGCATTTTTAGTAGTGTAAAAAAAATGAAAATCTTCGCCAAATCCCTTGCATAATCCAAACATTCTTGTATAAATAATCCCAAGATCTTAAGTAGCTTTGTTTAAACGAGTCGTCTGGGGTTTCGAACGCTAAGCAGCTTTGTATCATCAACAACAGGCCCACAGAGTGAAGCATAGTCATCCCTCCTCATATGGTAGTAAGTGCTCAGAAACATGATACGTGTACGATTTGAGACCGCCTCGAACCGCAGCACGGCTCGTTTGTATCCGCCTGTCCCTTTTGACTCATAAGGAACTTTGAGGGTGTCCCTACCAGCAAACGCCTCAACGATCATCGACCCCTCGCATGAGTTGCTGGCGTCCCCGACTGCAAAAGTGAGCTCGTAAGTCTTCCCTACGATGGTTCGGGCAACCTGGGCAATGGCACTTTCTCGCCCGCCCACGAGCTCGATGGCCCGTTGGCCGTGTGGGACAGAGAAATGGGCAGCATCGATGTATTTTACAGCTTTGAGGGATTCAACCATCCAGGCTGGGAGGGCAGAGTTGTCATCCTCGATATTAGGTGGGATTAGGACACCCGTGGTAGCATTGGGAAACATATATGCACCTTCTTCGAAGTCGGCATTTTTCAGTAGGTTAACTGCAACAGAATAATGAATATGTTCATCAAGTGAGCTATTATAGTTCCAAATCATCTTGATTGTCCCGAAATCTAGAGCATACATGTGACCTGACTTTCATCTAATTTTTGGATTTATACTCTAGTCCTTGTTCTATATGCACATTTTTGCTCTCCTCGGGAACTGTATATGGAAAAGCATGACTTGTGAAATTGTTATGGCCGATAGCAATAATAACGCATGGATCAACGTTATAAACTGCATTAAAGGTTCACGTTCTACCAACTTTCACCAAGTGCAAATTATGAGTAAATAAGTTTGATAATCTCTCCCACCCAAGTGGCTAATCTATTCGATTTGACACTTCTTTTGCGTTCATGTATAAAAATGAAGCGTGCCCATATCTCTACTCGTTTAAAGATGAACATCTATGTCTGTCCTTGCTGTATAGAGAACTAAATGCAGCAAATTCAAAACCATCTGTTAGCATTGATGTCAACTCTGGAGGCATAATCAGAAATACAGAAAAAATGAAAAATGAAAATCTGCAAATAAATTAATTGCAGATGAATGAATAAAGAGTAAATGCTTGAAGAAGCAACACGCTTTCTAAAACAAAACACACATATGTAGCTGTGCATATAGTCAGTTGATATATTTATAGAGTCTTATCCTGCATGGGAAATGAAATGTGATTAGCTCTCTTTGTGCTTTTTAGAACCATTGTTTTATTTTTTTAGTTGGAAAGATGATTATACAATTAATTCCGGAACCGAGACATCGTCCCAAACATTTAGGACCACTTTAGCTTTGGTGGTAAATTCATTCAACTAGATTCTGTAAATAGAGTGGCAGAGGCAGAGTTACAGAATATTAATGGTAATGGCGGTAATAAAAAAATTAATGCTGAACTCACATTTAGTAGCTTTAGGAGGATTTAAAACCCGAATACCAATGGAATCAACCAGCGGTCCGCAAGCCGGATCTTCTTCTGTTCCTGGATTTTGAAGCAGGATCTCAGCCACATCGAAAACGGCTCTGAACGCCCACGCGTACAAATCCCAACCATTACTACTGTACAATGTCTGAATCGGTATCAACCCGAAGTCCGGTTTCACTGACACGTTTAGCTCCTCGGCCTGAGCACATGTTCTAGCAGCACTAAATGTTATTGCATACAAACTTCCTACACTGACATTTACTCGCTGCTTAACGGACGCTTCGTTTCCTAGCCTAACCGCGGCAAACCCCTCGGGCACCACTAGTAACATGTCACCTTGTTTTTGCCCGGCTTTGATGTACTCAACAAAGCCTGAAGTCTCCCAATGTGGTATAGCATTGGATTTAAGCACAACGGTTCCATTAAGGTCCGAGGACTTTGGAGTCTCCTCGAAGTTGCCGTTTTCTAGTGGCCCTTCATTTTGTACGTACAAAACAATACATACATATATAGCTTTAGTCTTTCACAAAACATGACACGGGCATCATAATATTGTGTGAAGCAATCTGTCGTGAATATGTATTGATTATGAAATTGTTTTAAAAAAATTTACAACTCATAAATGAATAATGATAAATACAATATAATGTTGCAGAAAATTGCCTAACTAAATTCAACTAATTTTCTTGGCCACCGTACAAAATCCTTGTCAAGGTGAAGTGATCACACCAAACTTTTTTCGATGAATGGCTGTGGAATATTATCATTTTAATAAAATAAAGTTCGGCACATGGAAATATGATGGAGTGTCGTTCTCTCTGATAATAATTAATAATATATATAAGAACATAATAAATACTCATTGGTCTCATTCTCTGTTATTACCACTAACGAGTCTTCTTCCCCTAGGAAGCGTCATACGGCTCTTCATAGGTCACAAATAAGGACATTTCTACATCATTTTTTTGTGGTTATAAGATCAATCGAGAATCAAACCCTAATTCTAAGGTTTCGAATTAGATCAATGAAATTCTGTCCGCTAGATTTTGAATAAATAAAGTGCGGCATTATTGTTTTTTTCCCTTGAAAAAAGTTAATTTCAAATTACATTCTAAATAAAAAAAATACATCCATTGAACACGTTTATGCAAAAAATCAATGGCTCCCTCCAACCATTCAAACGTGCAAAGGAAGAAGTTTCATCAGTGAAATTCGAAGTTTTCCAAGATCTTGAAATCAATTTTCTGAAAGTAAATGAATGCCTAATTAAACCTTGGCCCATTACAGCAATGAACACCGCAAATACACCCACCACCAACATTCCGAGCATTAAATAACCAAAACAGAAAAAATAGTCATCAACAAAATGCATCGAAATTCAAGTTCTTGGAGACGAAAAGACAGAGAAATCTCAAAATAGAAGCTTACCATCTATGAAGGCAAAAGCGAAGCGGCAAGTGGCGACACACAGTAGCACCGAAAAGATGGTGAAACCACCCCCCATTCTTGGCTCGCAACTGTTGCACAGAGAATTAATAGTAGAAGGTGTTGCTTTGTCGGGTTATACGATGCTTTGAATCGGCCTTTTTATGCATGCCAGAGTTGGAAAATGGGCTTCATTTTTGGGTTTAATTACGTTGGTGTCCGAAGTCCCATTTCTATTACGAGAGGGGTGTTTGTGTAACTTTGCACATAGGTTCTTGCATGATGAGTTCAGCAGCCTCACATGGGCGCATTTAATGACCACTTTGCCCTTCGGAGAGAGATGGTGAGCCAACTGCTGCGATATGGGTGGAAAGGAATTTGATTGGGTACAATATTATTCTTTTTTATTATTTATTTTTTACTTCAAGAGATACAGATGTCAATAGGACGGATATCAGGGGCGGTCCTAAGAAAAAAAAGGCCCTGAGCGAAACTTATAATATGGTCCTCTTGTATTGATTCGAAATTCAAATGTATATTAAAAAAATTGAATAGCAAAATCAAAGTAAACCAAAATGTGTAAATAAGAAAACTACACATAGAAAAATATTTACATAATTTCTCAAAATAATTTATTCAACAATCAATATAATTTAAAACGCACTCTTCTTGCGTTTTTTGAAGCAAAGTCATCAATTATGTCGTCATATGAGATATCCTCTAGTATGTCTTTTTCGATGCAGAGGATCGCCAAACTATTCAATCTCTCTTGACTCATTGTGGTTCTCAAATAAGATTTCAATAATTTTAACTTGGAAAAGCTTCTCTCAGCTGATGCTACAGTTACAGGAATAGTCAATAAAATTTGATACGCAACCACAACTGTAGGAAAAACATCCATTTTCAATGCAAACTCCAAAATTTTAATGGCTGTCCAAGATTTATTTGTGTCGTAAGCTTCAAGAGGTAGCATCTCTTGCAACATTTGTAATTCTAAAAGCAGATCATGAGCATCAATATCAGACGCATCATCCTTTTTCAAAGCAGATTCAAGATTCACACAACATTTTCTCAAATAATCTTCATTCAATGCCATTAACTGTTTTCCATCCAACAGAAATCCAAACATCTCTTCAAAATTATTCAATTGCTCAAATCTACTTCTCAACTCCAAAAGAGCAATATCGACCACAACAAGAAAATAATCAGTCCTAAAGCATTCCTCAGCTGTTTGTGGTTCTCTTTCAGTATTAGCAATCTCATCAAACTGTCTCTTTCTAGAAGCTTGTCGTCGCTCAGAAAATACAGGGTCGACTCTAATATTGGAAGCAATTTCTTTAGCAGAATTTATGGTAGATGCAAATCCTTCTTCCCTGTAATTCTCAAAAAAAGAAACAAGCCCTTTCAATTGGGTTTTGAAAATTCATACCTCTAATCTTCGACGATAAAAAATTTACTAAGGGATGACGAGGAGCAACGATGAGTACTGAAACAAAATTGAGATGATAGAAGACAATTGGAATGGAGGTTAGAGATTGGTCAGATCGTATAGCTTCATCTGCCGAAATCGAAATTTGAGTCTTACGATTTGAGTATTGAAAATGCTGCTGTTATAATTTTTTTATCATATTTAGGTCTTATTATATATATAATATAATTAAAGTAATTATTTGGGTCTCAATACTATTATATATATATATATATTAAAAAAATTTGGGGCCCCCATCAAAATGGGGCCCTGGACATGGGCCCAGTTTGCCCTTGGAAAGGGCCGGCCCTGAAGGGTATAGCTAAACCCAAGACCCACCCAATGGAAAAAATTTTGACCTATTATCCGTCCCACCCTGGTTAAATATTCTTCGGACCCTCCCCACCTCGAATACGAAACGAGGCCGGGTAGACCCATGAGACCCGTGAGACCCGAATTTTTTTTTAAATGAAAAAAGTAATCTTTCTTCTCACATGACTGAATTATGAAACAGACAAACCTCTAAATACAACATTGTGAAAAATTAATTCACGTCTTCGACCACACTTAATAATAACAATCAAATTATTTTCACGACATAAATAATTACATAAAAAAAAGAGTTACTAGCTCTCCAAAAAAGTCTTGACATCCCCAAAAATAAGTCATAACATAACTTAAACAGATCAATATAAAATCAGCCAGTATGCAATATTTCAGACACATTCTTCGGAATCATCTTCCTCTTCATCAAGAATGGTGGGACAAATTGGTAAATTACTTGAAGAATTAGCTACAAAATTAAATAGAGAAAGTATATTGAAAAATTAAAACTGTATTTTCAAACTGTAAAAAAATTTAATTTAAATAAAGAAAATATAATAAAAAAATTAAAATGAAAGTACAATAACAAAATAAAATTGTGATTTATTTACCTTTCACCCACCCCAGAATCATCTTCGCGAGCACATCAATGACTCCAAGTCGTTGGATTAAGTCTATTAAGATGAGGACCAACTATTCTTCCACTATTGCTAAAAGCAGATTCAAATGCAACAGTTGACATAAGAATAACTAAGACCGTTATGGTTGAGGTGGACTACTTAAAAAATGAGAATTAATAAAACTAAAATCCAAAGTATTAATATTCACATATATGGGGCGGATATTATAGGACCCATGACCCGCCCCATACCTAGACAGATCTTAAAAATTGGACCCTAGACCCACCCCATGACCCATTTAGCCTGCCCATACGCGCCCCATACGCGCGGATCCATTGTGGGTCTGGGTAAAATCCGGATCCATTGACATTCCTATCAAGAGATCTGAGGGGCCCAGTAAAATAAGTGGGCCAATATTATGGAGCAAATATGTTAGGTATCAGAAAACCTATCGGACCTAATCCGAAACCGCAAGAAGTGGGTTGTTTTGGGCCTCTTTAAATTTGGGCCTGCAGGTTAATGAACATGGCCCCGTGAAGAATTTCAGCCTCATCTATCGCTTCCTCTCTCTACTGCACTCTATGGAATACCTAAATTATTACATATTTATGTTGATAAGAAAATATAGACCTGTGCAATTTTAATTTATTTTATTTTTTAAAAAAAATATGCTTCATTCCATCAAAAACACGTGATCCCCCCAATGCAGGATCATATATCGAGGTCTAATTTTTTTTTTTAAACAAAATTGTATTGTATTCAGGTATATTCTTTTCAAGTGATCCATTTGCTAAAATATTCAGGTCATTATTATTTATTACTATGCGTAAAGTATTGAGTTCCAATTATTTTACATGAATGCATTCAAATTGAGAAACAAATCGGACTAAAATGAAACCAGCATTTTGTCATTTTCATTTGATGAGATGCCGTGGCAACGAAATTCAACATGGTCACTGTTGACAAATGGTATAGTAATAAGCATTTGGGCAAACAAGAACACGGTTCGAGGAAATCTTTTTCTGGGGTTTATTTACTTTTCTTATTCTACAAAATTTGGTTTTATTTTGTACTTTTTTTGTGTAGTATATCAATGGAGTGCTGACGTGACACTGAAAGATGATTACGTGGCATTACAAAATACTAACATGACATACAAAATACTAATGTTGAATCAGAAATTGTTGACTTATCTGATATCATGCCAATAATTAGATCAAAATATAAATCTTTAATAAACCAAAACCTGAAATTGGACTAGTCAGTTGACTAAAAAGTTACTCTTCTCACAAATCTGGAACATATCTCGCAATGATATTTATAATTTTCTTTTTCTCTTGTCATAATTCTGAATATCTTTCGATCACTAAAATTGTAACGATGATAATTGATAGAACTATACGATAGTAATATATCATAATTAGACCCTAAGTAAGATGTCATGCATGCATGGCTTCCATTTTCACTAGTGAAATGTACATTTATGACAGACATGTAGGGAAAGTGCATTAGTTTTGCAGCTGATAGAGAATTAATAGTTCTTTCAGAAAATGGAAATATTCATGCACCGCAGCTCCTCCAGAAAATGAACCTATGTTTTTTTTCATAAATCGACACAAACCTATATTAATTAAATTCATTGTCGGCTGCATGATTAAATTCGGTATGTCTAAATCTAACATTGAAATTGTTTCTGTGCCTATCGTTCTCTTCATGCATATATTCAAAGATATGGTGTCCTGCAAATATTTTCTAATGAAATATCTCCTTTTATGAGGTTTATCCCTACAAATTCAAAAAAAGTCATTGATGGTCGATCTTTGTTGATTGCAAAATCATGAATATTATATTACATTTTGCAAATATTATTCACGAATTTTAATCTATTAATTCAGGCATATGATATTTGAAATGTATCTAAAAACATTTAATTTATCATACTTCAATAAGCTTTTTAACTTGTGGAATACGTATTACTACTATTTGGCATATTCAAGAATCAAGATTGAACATGACGTGGATTTTCTGTTGTAGAGTATGCACATCATGTGGTGTTGTTTATTTTTTATAAAAGATCATCTCAATGCATCAGACAACTTTTCAAATTCACCTAACAATATCATATTGTATTAAAAAAAATGCAGGTTGTGCTTAGCCTCACAACAAATTATCCAAATCCGAACATCTATGAATATTATATGATACTCCTATGATAAGAGGCCAATACCTCATGCCAAGAAGACCTAAGCTTAGCCTTGCATCCCAGATCGGTGGAGTTCCACATGAACGCATTGGAGGATATTTGCTCGAGTTTCTCCAACTTCTTCGCCGATAACTAAACAAAGAAGTACATGTTTTTGGGCATCGGAATGAGTGGGTTCTACAATCGTCGATGCCCAAGTCTCATTATCCTGTTAGGCAGTGAGCATATCTTGAGAATCTTGAACATGGTAGTTGAACCCGAGTTTTTTACTAGGAGAAATTCGATTTTCAGTTGTATTACTTCATCATTAAATATTGAAGAGAGAAAAAATGGAAGGTGATTTATTAAATACAAGAACCAGTCCTTATATTAAAGGATGAGCATGCAATCACATGGAATGTACACAAAAGTAGCTGCAAACACTTCTTCTATTTCTTCAGAGAAATCAAATTCAACCTCCTAGATGACACTGCAAACCATGATATGCTTTGATTTTATACATGTGCAGTCACGTTTATAGAAGTACAACGAATTTCGTATCATGTGAATCTCACCTATATTTTCGCTGGGCACATTTACAAAAAAGAACACTTGGCAAATAGAAAATTTCTTTCCCAAATTGAATTCTTAAAACACAAACGCATTCGAAGTTATCTGAAAAGAAAACTTTTTTATTTTCTCAATACACATTTTCCATGTCTTAAACTATTAACTTCAAACAATCTCCCATCAATCATTTCAATCTACCACATCGAAACATGTCTATTTTCTTTAGTTAGAAATACTTCGGTCGATAAAGTTTTCCATCAAAAAATGCACTGTCATTCTCATTCGCCTATACTTCATCTTAGGTTTTGCCTCGTACATTCCAGCCCTTCCCATATAACTTATTGGGAGATGCTATGCTGCACGTAACACACCGGTGTAGTCTTGGCCATTGATATGCATGATCCCACCGGGTGTAAAATTTCCCCAACTTAATGGTGTAAAGAAAAAAAAGTAAACACATCACCTAACAATCAATGTAACAAAGGCTGTAATACCTTTTGAGTGCAGAAGATTTAAAATTAAACTCCTCGAAGTTGCAACTTCCATGTAAAAATGATGGCAGTCCTTTGTCCACACTTAAAAATCCCATATTAAGTAAAACCGTTATTTCCCTAAAAAAATAAACTATTACTCGTTAAGAATTGACGAAGAACGTGAATTTATTTCAAGCACCAAATCCAGTAGCTGCTGGTAAAATTTTACAACCATACGGAAAACAAACGCCTAACATAGTCAGCCAACGGATCATCAAATATCAACCAAACAAAAAAAGAACACATTATAGTCCACTTCTCAGAAAGGATTTTGATCATCGCAAATCCGTTCAGGGAAGGCTACGCTGATAAAGGGGCAAACCACCAAGTGCTTCCCGCTCAGCTCTCTCTCTCTTAACCTGCAGTGATATTATGAAGGAATAAATAAATACTAGCCAGTACGAAGTATAGAAAATTAATAAAATTGGGGATTGGGGGTTGAGGCAAATTAAGAACCACAGTGACATGAAGGGTATTGGCCTAAAAGCTAATACAGTTTGATTTGGTTATTTACTCCCCCATTTGGATTCAAAACTGGTGAGGCAACTCAGCCACATTTTTGTTAGCCAATTTGCATCAGATGTAGACATGCAAAACATCTCAAGAGTAATCAGGCAAGAAAAGGAAAACAGAGACTAGATATGATATATTTTGCAATACCCTGGTGGATAGAGGAAATAAAAAATTGAAAAAAATATAGTATTTCAATAACTTTAAAATGATAGTTTCGCACTAAGCACAATAACACAGCATAAAATACTTACAATAGTTAACATCTCCTGAAGATAGCTCCTATATGGTGTCTGCATAGACTGTCATATCGAACAATAGGATTATTAGCACACACAGAATATTAAAAGTCTATAATTTATCTAATTACTTAATGACAGTGCATTGGAAAACGTAAGATGGAACACAAGCAGTCAGATAAAATGTTCACATTGATATTAGGACCATCAGGACTACTCAACATATGCGCGAGAAAAAAGATCACCACCAAAAAATTTGATAGATGGAAACTGAAATTTGAATTAAGCTTCCAGTCCTCTCATTGCATGCAATCTACGGCATGGACAATATATTATTATCCGATGCCATCATCATCGAACGGGAGAAGAGGAAAAGGTGCTTGTACAGGATAGAATGGACAGTCTTCTTCAAGCAAAATGAATATAATTCGCATATTACAGTGCCCCTTTTTGCTTCTGCTCCAATAATGTAGGATTTTCCGAATTTCAACTGTGCAGCAACATGGTGCGGAAAAGTGATGAAATAAGATTGATTCACAGTTGATTTGATAAAGGGTTGGCCCAGCTGTGCAGGGATTCAGTAGTGGAGATTGTGATGGTTTTGGAGGCTAACCGAGATGCACTCACTAGAATGAACAATTCCACAGAAATACCTATGAGCGCGCGCAGAGTAGCTAGGATTCCCAGTCCCACGCTGGGTTATAAGGAGCATTTGAATTGGTTAATAAGTGATTACAATGAAGTTTTATAACAACTTTGATTAACAATAATCATACAGCGAGAATGGATACAATGCAGTTGCTACATGAGCCCATTATGCACCCATGCTTACGCGGGCCAGGCATGACAATAGCTCATATTTGGTACTATTTTTCAAATAAAGAACAAATATTCTCCAAAATAAACAAAATTTTTATAGACGCAGCGATTATTAAAAAAAGTGTCTAAAACAATCTAGAGGATGTACTAAAAAGATTATTGGAGCAAAACTTATGGGAATACATATGACCGCAATAATGTTTTGTACAAATCACAAGCATAAAAAAAGAGAACTGACAAGAAAATGACAGACTTCTCTACATTTAGGAAAAAATCAGGGAACGCGATGAATAAAAAATACCACATATATGAAAGTGTTTTGATTTCTAAGTCAGCCACATAATTTTTCCAAAAAAGAGAAAGATACACAAGGGTTCAAAGACCTCTGATTGGCTTTTCACACCTATCATGCAAATTTTGTGAGGATAAATATTGATGCATTGGATCATAGTACTTTTCTAGGCATCATCAAGCGAACTATAGTAGTTAATAATCCAACCCAAAGATAGGGATACTTAGTAGCTTCTTCAGAACCCAACATAGCAACATAGGTGCAGATTGATATAAATCAGTAAGTGCTAACAAGAGTAATCTATCAATAACCTTATTTCCAAATTTCAAATGATCCACAACCCAACATTAGAGTCTCTATCACAGCAAGTTTAAAAATTAATAGCAGTGTTCTAAATGGCGGTCTAGGCGTCCGCCTAGGCGTGCCTAGGCGGTAGGCGGCCCTCGACCGCACCGCCTATGCATGAGGTGGGTGTTTTAGGCGGCCCAAGCTATACGGCGTTGGGGAGGCGGGTCGAGGCGGCTTGAGGCGGCGAGTAGGCGGGTGGCGGCGGGCAGGCGGGCTAGGTGGGCTAGGCGGCGAGCAGGCGGGCGAGTCAGTCAAGATTTTTAAGTTGTAGTCAACAATTTTAAAAATGTAGTAGAATTTAACTAATTTTAAATATCAAAACCTTAACATACCTCACTTGCCGCCCGCCGCATTTTATTAATTGCACAGTATTTAGATGATATTATATTTTGTGTTTAACATTATTTAATTGCACATTTTACATAAAAAATGATGACTATTTGTGATTATATTGCATGATTATCTACAAAAAAATATTTAAAAAAATTCAACCGCCTAGGCACCGCTTGGGCGGCCTAGGCGGTAGGCGGTCACCGACCGTCCCGTCACAGCCTCCTGCCATTTACAACCTTAATTAATAGACAAATAAGTTTTCACTATCACATAGTTTCTGTTTCGCGGCTTCAAATCGTCGAGAATATGACACGCGCACACACTCATGATAGGTATTAAAAACCTTAGAAAACTTTGTCATTCTCCAAGAATCGAAATCAAACAAGACTGAGAGACAAAACACAACCAGGTAATAGGCTTAGCATGATAACATTTTCATTCAACAATCATTTTCTATTGGAAACTGGGAAATTCAAAGAATACACCAGTATAGAAACAAAGGAATTCACAAAGGAAATACTACCAAATCCACTCAATTTATCAAATCAAAATCAACAACTAATTACTCTCAGAAAATCCAAACATTCGAAGCTGTTAAGGTGACATGAACAAATACTAAACTAAAAATTCACCTGAAGTTCTTCAGAAAGTTCTGCGTGCTTCAAGGAGAGGTCTATGGCGCGCTTCAGGCGCTGATTTCTCGCATCAACGATCTCTCTCGGCAGCCGATTTAGCGCCTCCTTTATATCCAGATCGTACATCGGATCGTACAAATCATCGTATCGTAGCCCTAATTCAAACATCACCAAACAAATGAAAAAAATGGTAAAATTAAAATCGCACACGCATATGCAAATCTTATCAGTACCATATTTCCGGAGGCGACCGGAGATGGCTTTCATGTGCATAGCGGCGAGCGGATTGCGCCTCGGGTCCACAAGCCATTTGGAGAGGGCGGACAGCATGTCTTCTCTGCGTCTAGAAATTTCTGCAGCTGATTCCGTTCGCGCTTTGGGTGTATGATGGAACGAGCTTTGGAGCACTCAGTTGGGCCGTATATTCCAAACTCCTCGACCCATTAATCAAGCCCATTAACTAAGTTACTTGGCCCATATCATAAGCCCGTTTTTATACCTAAGAGATACATTAAAAATTAAATGAACATCATCGAAAATTGAAATCAACCCGTTGTCTGATGGTTTTTGGTATTGTTTTATTTACCTTCGATTACCGATCGATTCCAACTCAATGGATATTTACCTACATATTGACATAGTCAGTTTTTCGCTACGAATTCAATAATTTTACAACTGTAACCGTGAAATAGGTCTATCCAAATAATATATGCAGTTAAAAATAACAATTTTGACTTAAAAAAATTTTTTTAACTCAAATTTGCATATGTTATACAATGTATTTTTAACATAAAAAATAATATTATATTTCAAATCAACATGTATTCTATAATATTTTTTCAAAATATAATTAACCAAATATGATTTTTTTTGGTTAAAAAATAAAAATTTAAATATAAAAAATAATATTTCCGTAAATGAATCACAACGTATATTAAATGATATTTTTCATAGAGCCCGAATAGCTCCCGATGAATATATATATATTTTATACACACACGGTCCCTACAATATCCAAAATCCCGATTCGTAGACCGAGAAAGAGTGCTTCTTCCTCGTCTTCGTCTTTGCTGAAATTCAATTTTATTCGTTAAATCTTGAAATTTTGTAGATCTGAAGAATGTCTGGAAAAGGGGCAAAGGGTCTGTTGACGGGGAAAACCCCAGCATCAAAGGACAAAGACAAGGACAAAAAGAAGCCCACCTCTCGCTCCTCTCGCGCTGGACTTCAGGTTCATTCCTGCTCTCTTTCTTGTTTTTTCTTTTTTCTTCTGGAGGAAAGGAATAGATTCCGACGTTATTCTAACCCCGCGCACTATTTTTTTGTGCATAATTCGTTGGTATTTTCTGTTTTTGTGTTCTTTTTCTTGGTTTTTCCAGCATTTTTATGGGGGGTTTAAGAGGTTCACTTTATTTTTACAGTTTTTTTCTGTAATTTCCTTTTTAATAACTGATGAGTTTTTTCTTGTGTGATTTTCTGTAATTATGTTGTGTTCTTGTTGACAATTTAGTGGGAAAGAGTAGTTGTATTTCCCTTTTAAATTTTTTTTCTGGTTCTGGTATATCCTTGAATGGAGTAATTTAATAGCAGATCATGTTTGTACGTGTGGTTGGAATTGAAGAAAAACTGTGAACTAGCACACACTAAAGTCTCAGAAAATAGTTATCGACTTTAAGTTATAGTTAGTAAAGGCGTAAACGGAATGTGCTTAAAGTCAAGGTTTGGCAAGGTGCAACTTTTACCCCGAGAGATCTGCCCAAGGTGTGTATGACGGTGGTGTGCTTTGACGCCTTTGAGATGTTTACGTTAAAGGAATGGACACTTTAATTGAAGTTAATGTAATAAGCATTTACATGTGTTTATATTTCAAAGATTATGTTTATTATTGATCAATGATTTGTTAATTACTAACCATGTTCCTCATGATATAATTTTCTTTGTAAGTCTAAGTTTTTTAATACTTTTACTAAATGCGAGCTTGTGTTTCACATCAATAAGGTGCATGCCTCAACTTTGTTCTTGAGCCTAGGGTCCAGGGTGCGTATGCTTCTAGTGCTATTTGCACCTTTAATAACTATGCTAAAAACATTGAGCTATCGAGAGTTACAATGGGATTTCATAGCTTTTTGGTAGCTTTTAGTGATTGGATATGTTGTATGTGATGATGTTTCTAGTCTGTGGAATTTGTGTGTGAGAATGGGTTCTTGCATGAGTGCAACTCAAATTGTATAAAATGTTTTTTTGAGTGTCGCACTGCAGCATATAGGCAATATAATAATTAATATTAGTTGTATGTTTTGGTACCAAGATTGCACATTTGATTCATTTCAAGCCTGTTGCAGTACTTATTAAGAGTAACAATAATAGATTTTAAAAGCGTATGTTGTCTGAAGGTTTCTTATGTATTCTAAGATGTAGAAACAATTTTCTGTAAATAAGACCGAAAACCAAAAAGAATACTACTGTCTTCTGCTGATATTACTGGGATATGCTATTTGTCGCAAAAAAGAAGAATGATTTGTACTGCCAATGATTTATTTTCATTTGAATATGAAAAAAGAACCATGATTCATTTACCAGTGTGATGACACGTTGCTAAACTTTTACAGGCTCCCAGGAATTTTGTTATAATACATCGAAGAATTCTTTTTTTCTTTCTAAAAAGTAATAACAATAAGCTTTTGTTTGCTTTGCAATGGGAAATTAGTAGATATTACTTAATTTTACACTCCTATAGTTCCCTGTTGGCCGAATTCACCGGCTCCTGAAGGAGCGAGCTACAGCTCATGGACGAGTAGGTGCCACAGCTGCTGTTTATTCTGCGGCAATATTAGAGTACCTAACTGCGGAAGTATTAGAGTTGGCTGGTAATGCTAGCAAGGATTTGAAGGTGAAGCGTATCACACCACGTCATTTGCAGCTGGCAATACGTGGAGATGAGGAACTCGATACTCTTATCAAAGGAACGATAGCTGGTGGCGGAGTGATACCACATATCCACAAGTCACTCATCAACAAGTCCTCCAAGGAGTAGAAATCAATATTCTTGAGTAAACATAGTTAACAGTGGCAGGTGCAATTCAAGATTTGAGCTTAGGACTTCGACATACTTATATGCTAGTTTATTCTCATGTTATGAAGTTGGAGTTTGTCTTCTGTTTCTTTGTCAAGTTTAGAACTTTAGGGAAACATGGCGGATAGCGTTTGTCTTCTATAACGTGTGATTTTGGTGACATTACGTGAGTGATCAATTTCATGTGTAATATTACATTACATTTTGTTGCTTTTGGTTTGTTGGATTGCATAGATCCAAATCAAATCGATTTGTTCGGTTTATCCTTTTTCCAAAATAATAATAATAATAATAATATTGCTTATTTTCGTTTGGTTTGTTCATCAAACCGAACACACAATCTGAATAAAATCCCTCGTGGACTCCTAAACAATAATGCCAACAATTTCGAAAACTAACAACCTGCTGACATAAATTCATCTTCATGCTACAATTAGATTTGCCATTATTCCCTTGCGACAACTCTCTTTACACAGGACCTTACGATACAGTTCACAGATACAGAAAATCCCTTCAAAATCAAGTACGCTTTTGTCACAGATGCAAAATTAAGTTTTGATTATTTTTAAGTATATCTTTCTAATATAAAGCAATGAATGGTGGTGAAACCATATACATTCAAAGAAAAATGTTATCAAGGTATAACTTGAGAAGTTGGTGGTTTATCAATTTTTAGAAAATAAATATAATTTTTCTTAAACATTAATAAAAGAGTATAAAAATTCGAGCTTATTTAAATTAAGAAAACCACATTATAATTTAATTTTTTTTAAACAATCAATCATGTTTATTTAGAAATTATAGTTAATTTGTTTATATTTTGGTTTTCTCTTATGAAATTTAAAAGAAATAATTTTTTGATATAAATAAAATAAGAATTGGAAGGTTAAGGATATAATTTTTTTATTGTACTTATGTTTATTTTTCGAAACCAAAAATATTTTTTTTATTATTTTCAGATTGTTATTGTTTTATAGTTAATTGAATTAAAAAGGGCATTTCTATTCCTAAATTTAAAAAAATGTATAAATTTTGTTAAATTTATTAATACTTATCATTATGTTTTTAGTCCATTGAATTTTTTTGGCATAGTGCTTTGATTACTAGACTTTTAAAGGTGGCCAGAAAATAAATCAAGCCGTTAATTTTAACCACACCGAGTACCCATAAACCTTTATGAGCCGGCCACTATATAAAAGATGTACAGAGAATAATAAAAACATTTTAAAATGTAATTAAATATAAGTATAAATTATCTATTTTTGAACTGCAACTGCTGTCTTCTACAAGAAAACCCCTCCCGGAAAACCGAAGCCATATTTCAATTCTTTCGACTCATTTCTACCATAAGCGAATGGACGCTTTTCAGAATGAGTAATGCTTCAATTGGTCCATCAACGTAACATGATAATCATCAAGACGAGAAACTGGATCCAAGTAGTTATTTCTTTGTTTGAGATTCGGTAATGAACTTGGAAACCACATAGCAGTCTGGTGGAGTAATGTTTGTATAATAGTTGTGGATTGTTTCTGTGATTTCAAAACCAAATTTCATGTAGAACTTGATCGCATCCTCATTATTCGTTTGCACATGCAAATAAACCTCACCAATGTTCTGCTTCACACAAAGATCAAGCACATGATTCAATAACCTTGAACCTACGCCACATCAATGAATGAAGTCAGGACATAAAGAGCTTTTTTCCCGCAGATACTACAAAAGAAGTGGGCAACATTTGGAATTAGATAATAAATATTTGAATTACAAATAGTGGAGATAGAAGAAAGAAATAGCATAATTGAAGGCCTATGTCCATTCTACAGTAACTAGCCCGCTAAAACTTTTATCATCACCTGTTTGTTTATATAGGTGAAGATGTATTAAGATAAATTTGATAAAAAGATCTCTCCTAAAACTAAATCAAAATGAAATTATATCAAAGATATAAAGGAAACTCATTAACTTCATACATGATTCCAAAATATCTTCAACGATTTCTAAAATTATTGTATATTAGGAGAAAGGACTTTACTTAAATAAAAAAAATACAACTTTGTTCTGTGATTTTAAGATATCCTGAAATTCTGCCACTGCAGATTTTGTAGTAACGACCGATTACACTGTGTGATGAAGACAAATTATGAAGTGGAGTAATCAAGGTGGACATCAAATTCCAGAGGTCCACTTTTGTGCCCATATGTTCAAACAAATTGTACACAAATCCATCATGACTAAACATCTCCACTATCTGTATGCCACTTTTCATCAGTTCAGTGCATACAAGAGATTAATCCAAACTTTTTAGAAGTAAAATAAATGGAAGAGGATCAAAATACTCACCAACACCCAATCCACGGTATGGAGCCAATACACCCAATGTCATTATGTATACACGAATAGCACCGGTGTCTTTCTTCTCAAGACGGCATGCAATGGATCCCACACATATGTCACTGTAATAGGCTGAAAATATAAAGAAAAACTTCAGAGTCAGAAACACAAGTAAAATCTGTCACAGACTGATCATCATGCCTGTTCGAATATGACTTCAATTTTTAAGCAACACGTTTGCTAGTATTTTTCCAGTCTGATCAATAATATTTTTGTAGAATTATCACAAAATATGCATTTCCAGCCATTAAATCTTCCAATTATGCTTTTATCAGATACCTTACTGGGAGAAAGTTGGAGTACTTTTAATCAATGGTTCTATTTGCTCAGGTACCCCTTTGACCTTGCACCCTGAGTTTACATTGCATTCTTTTTTTGTTTTTTTGTCTTTTCTTATTAAAAAAACGTTGCATTCTTTTCTACCCTACAATTACCTCTTTGGCACAAACTAGCATTCTTTTAATTACATAACAGTAACTTACAGTCTTGGCATGCTTGCTAGGTTCCTAGTTACCAATTAACTAATCTAAGCCTAGGTGGAATGGGAAGAAAAAATTTGTCCTCCGTGAACCCATACACCAACCAAGTGTCCCCTCCGCTATGCTCAATTTCATTCGTTTTTTCACAAATGGCCAAGTTTTATGAGAATTTTCCTATCTTCTTGCCTCACTATGTTTCATAATATATAAACTTGAGACGAATTGCTCCTACACCAGTTCAGATTCTGTGGGTGATGGAAATAATTCAACTAAAAAGTTTGTTGCTGCATGGAGTTGCGCTAGATGGATCACAACTCACGTAAGTGAGAAGACTAGGTAACCATGGTTATTATGCTCATGGAGGATCTTCTTTCTGTGGGTCTTTAGGGGTATGGAATCGATGGAGGACTAAAGCAATGCAATGTAAAGAGAAATATATTCCGCATGTATCATTGAAGCATATTTGTTCACGGTTTGAAAATAGCAGAAAGCCATTAAATTGAACACATAAGCACGGGTAATCATAGTTTTTTTTAACCCTGAAACACACGAACTAATATTTTTCCCAATCATATTTTTCCCAATCATAGCGACACAGAACACGATTTTCGACTTACTCGAGATATGACACAGCAATTAAAAACCCAGTTAGCTCAATTGGAAATGAAACTAATCCAGTCGGAAAACGAACACAAACCTAATTTGGTAAATTCACCGGAGGTGAGGGCATCGGCATAATACTTATCGTTGTACCGAACGGGGAAAAGAGCAGTGTTGAGCTTCTTCAATTGCATCAGATTCTTGTCCCTCACACCGTCCAATGAAATCGAAACTTCTCGGCCTCTTACCCCCATTATCACCTGGTAAATCTCCTTCGTCTCAGACAAGTTATCTGCACAATGAAATGAAAACAAGGGAGCTCAATTTTCAGTGCTTATGTAGTCAAATATATGTAGAGAGGAAAAAGTACATTGCAGGGAAATAAGGAGCTGAGAAGCGGAGGCGGAGCGGAGGGGGGACCGCAAACGATGAAACTGATGGCTGCGCCGTGGAAGATATAAACGGCGGCGTTGAGCGTTAAAATATTTTATTTTATTTTGTTGATTTTGATTTCTGAAAATATATTGTTATGATGAAAATAAAGTAATTTACTAATTTATGAGTATTTTTTATATTCAATAAATCATTTTACAATTATCTCAAACCATTCTTATTCTTTAATAAATTAATTAATAAATACAACAAAGGATATAAGCTGATGAATAAGAAAATTAATAAATATTATCGATATTTACGGTGTGTTTGACAACCAGGATTTGAGAGAATTTCACGGGATTTTGAATTGGATTTGGAAATTCAAGTATTTGAAATTCCATTTAGTATTTGGTTTAAAATTTAAAAATGATATTTACAAATCCATTTCTTGTTTGGAGAAAAAAATATTCGAATTTGAAATTTTAAAATTTTACTAAGGTACCTTTAGAAATCATATAAACATAAATAACTCAAAAAATTTTAGAAATTAATAATTCTTTTTTATTATTTGTATTTGTAAATTCAAAAATTAATTATTATTTATTAATCATAGTGCACATAAAATAATAATTAAAAAATCATCAAACAACTTCAAACTTTAACATAAAATTAATTATTAAACTTAAAAAGAGACTTTGATAATTACTATAATTTTTATTATATTAATCAGTAAATAACACAAAAAACTTATAAAATTTAAACGAAATATTTCAACTTCTAAAAAAAGAAAAAGAAAAAAAAGTCTAATCATATAGAAATTTTTTGTGAAGAATGATGTGTTGATGAAAATGATGTGTTAATGAAAATGTAATTACATGTTTTTAAAATCCAAATCCCACCAAATCTTACTAATTGAAATCCAATCTAAATAATAAAAATATGATTTTGAAATCCAAATAAGTTAAATTCTTAAGAATTTTGGTCACACTGTTATTGATTTGAGGAATAAAGATTCATTTGGCTAGCCCACTAGCTTCCACGTTCAAGACTCAAAGATGAAGGAATCCAAGAGGAAGGCCAAGGCGGGGGTGGTGGGCGGCAGTATAGGGGGAATTTCATGTGCTCACGCACTTATCTTCGCCGGCTGGGATGTGGTGGTGCTGGAAAAGACCCGCTCTCCTCCGACGAACGAGTCCGGTGCTCGATTAGGAGTTAGGACTTGAACCTTTGTCTCAAAAACTCATCCACTCGTGGATCAAACAACGCCACCTGCTCCAACTCAATGCCTTACCCCTCACCATCGATCAAGTAAGTGAACAGTAATTTCAAGAGTTTGCTGAGAACATTAAGTGGGAAAGTCTAGTGATGCTTTTTTAGCAAGAAATCGCTTTAAAAAATCGATCTTGGAAATTGAAATGTATTTCCTTCTTGTTCTTGTAAAATTGTTCTGAAGTCTATCGATTGATTTATGTCATTCTGATTTGGCCCCGTGCTATTTCAAGGCTCTTTGGTATCTCTATTCTGTCCTGATAATCGTCACTTGTTCTTGTGTCCTCTGTCTCATTGGAATTATTTATTGGAAGAGTTGAAAATTCAATGTAACATAATATTTACTCTTCCTTTTTTTTGCGGAATTATAGAACCAATCAACAGATAGGGCCAAGAAAAAGAGCCTGGTGCTGGCCAGAGATGAGAACTTCAATTATAGAGCAGCAGACGGGGCTGACCACCGTAGCCTTTTATACAAGATATTGCCATTGGATGTTGTTTGGTGGGGGCATATGTTCCTCTCATTTAGTGTTTCTGATGACAAGCCTAATGTGAAAGTTAAGAGTAAAGTTCTTCAAAGGGGTGAGATAATCGACGTTGTTGCTGATTTACTTATCGCAGCAGATGGGTGTCTATCTTCGATACGCCAGACCTTCGTTCCTGACCATAAATTGAGGTTTGTGGGTATGAATAGCAGATGATATTCTCATGGTATCTTTTAATGTTGAGAACCTGGGATTTTGTTTCGAGGATTAATTTGTTCAGTTTACTAGATATTCAGGTTATTGTGCTTGGAGAGGGGTCCTTCATTTCTCGGATAATGAAAAATCAGAAACCATTTGGGTCTGGAAAAGACCTTTCCCGAGCTTGGGAGACGCTTATATTTTGACATTGGATCAGGAACTCATTTTGTGTTGTATGAGCTGTTGAACAAAAGGATCAGTTGGGTTTGCTTTGTCAATCGACCAGGGCCGGAACTTAAGGTGTTTTATTTCACTTTTATACGTATTGAGCTACAAGAATCTGAGGGTCACTCTCACTGCACAAGAAGACAGGAAAAATAGTCCATATTTCTACAAGCAAACGACAGGTAATACAGATTTATAAAATGGATATAATATTATTTGGTATCTTTCGAGTTTAACCATGGTATTACGCAATTAAACCATAAGTTTAATTTTTAAAATTTGCAGCGCTATGTGCTTAGGCAACTCCAATAATTATTTCTTCATTTTATTTTCCTCTAGACTCTTCGAGATTCCCCTGAGATATCAACCAGGTGAAGATGAAGGAAGCAAGAAGTAAGGCCAAGGCAGTGGTGGTGGGCGGCAGCATAGCCGGAATTTCATGCGCTCACGCTTTGATTGCAGCTGGTTGGGAGGTGGTAGTGCTGGAGAAAACAAGCTCACCTAGAACTGGCTGTGCTACCGGTGCAGGACTTGGACTCGATCTGTTATCTCAGAGACTTCTCGAGTCATGGATCAAACAACCTGAGCTTATTCAGTTTTCTTCGTTGCCACTCACAATTGATCATGTAAGTGAAATTTCTGCAGGAATAAAAAGAGGGTGCTATACCATCTCATTTGTATGCTTTATTGTGTATTTAACTTTACATGTATTCGTTAGCACTTGATCTGTGATTATGAATTTATAATAGTTTAAACATCAGTTCTCTTTATTTTGTTATTATTATCTTTTTAACCAGTCAGTTCTTATTTGATTAGTGACACAAGTTAACAAAATATTGGAACCCCAACAGTAAGATATAATTAAACTTCTGTTCGAACTTGAAATTTCTGTACTTTATACTTTTCGCACAAAAATTTTATGGCAACAGGAAAGAGCCACAGATGGGAACAAGAACTGCACATGGACCTTGACAAGAGACGATGAGTTCAACTTCCGAGCATTCCACTGGGCTGATCTTCATAACCTTCTGTACAACTCGTTACCACCGGAGATTGTTCTCTGGGGGCATTTGTTTCACTCCTTCTGCATTCCTGATGACAAATCTTGTGTAAAAGTTAAAGCAAATGTCCTCCAAACAGGTGAAACAGTTGAATTTGTTGGTGATTTACTTGTTGCCGCTGATGGTTGTCTCTCTTCAATACGGAAAACTTTCATTCCCGACCTGGAATTGAGGTTTGTCCCAAAAAAAAGAAATTTTTTAATTTTATTTGTGTTCCTTCTAAAAGACAAATTTTGGAACTCAGTAATCGAAATAATACACTTGGAATGGTAGGTATTCAGGCTACTGTGCGTGGAGAGGGGTCCTTGATTTTTCGGAGAACGAGGATTCAGAAACCATATTGGCACTCAAGAAGGCGTACCCTGATCTTGGAAAATGCAATTACTTTGACTTAGGATCGGAGGGTCATGCCATCCTTTATGAGTTAATCGATCAAAGGGTCAATTGGATTTGGTATCTTAATCAACCAGAACCAGATTTTAAGGTATATTTGTTGTTTCTCTTAAAATGTTCGCCTGCATACTTCACCTTAAACATTAAAACCCCATGTAATATTCTGGCGAACAAACTCAGGTAAACTCTGTTACCATGAAAGTAAGCCATGAAATGATTGAAAATATGTACGAGGCGGCAGAAAACGTCTGGATTCCAGAACTGGTGAAACTAATGAGAGAAACAAAGGAACCTTTCTTGAATGCAATATATGACAGCGAACCATTGGAACAATACTTCTGGGAGAACGTGGTTTTGATAGGAGAGGCAGCTCATCCGATAAGTCCCCATGGTGGAAGAAGCACCAACATGTCAATTCTTGATGCTGCCGTATTGGGTAAATGTCTCGAGAAATGGGGGCTTGAGGAATTGGATTCAGCTCTGGAAGAATATCAGTCTATTAGGATGCCGGTCAACAAAGAGCAAGTTCTGTTCTCCCGAAGAATGGGGCGAATAAAACAGCGGTTAGCACTTTCTGATCGAGATGTGTTTGATCCGATGACAGCAAGTGAAGAAGAATGCAGGGTGCTGCACCTGAGGAACATACCTTATTGCGACGATATTCCATCCATATTGATGTAACAGTAAGTTGGCTCTTTCATGATTTCGAGTGTATGGTCATTGAGGATTATGGAAGTAGTTTTATCTTGATATTGAAGATTTCTCGATTTTACGAAGTCAGTTTATAATTATACAAGTAGTGGTGTGTGTGTGATACACATAAATGCTTTAGAAAATCTGGTGTTCTTAATCAAAGTTGTTACGGAATATCTTTGCAAGTAGTTTAATTCTAAATCATTTTAAGAAGTTATTCTTGAGAAACAGAGAAAATTTATTTTGGCAAAAAAAATTGAAGTCAAGTCCCCATGAGAGAACCCCATCTGATATGGGAAGCCAAAACGATTGCGTTTGCCGGGAGTCGAACCCGGGTCTATTGCTTGGAAGGCAATTATCCTAACCGTTGGACTACAAACGCTTATTTGAAAAGAACCCGTTATATTCTATATTATCACCTAAACTCAAAGAGCATCTAATATCTTCTTGAAATTGGTTCAATATTTTTCTTTGTTTCTTGCATAATTATTAAGTAAATAAATTTTTTGACTAGTTCAAGAATACATGAAAAACAGTTTGAACCATAGAAGAAGGGGAGAAACCTTAGATATGATTACACATATAACGACAATCATATAAGTTAAAACAGATTGTTTATTCCTTAATATTTAGAACTTCAAGGCCGGCCATCATACAAATAAAACAAAGCTTTGCATGTTGTGTTTTGACCCATATTATGTGCGGAATGCAAAAAATTTGAACCAAGTCAAGTTTGAAATAAGAATTTTTCGAGTTGCCTTGAAAACGGTTTGTTTCAACCTACCCGTGCAGGCACTGCCTGCACGGGCAATGAACGGCCCGGATCACTCCACATGAGTGATCCGGGTCCACCTCCCTGTAAAAAAAAAAAAAATTGGCTCGAAAAAATCCGAGCCATTGGATTAACCCCTGCAGGCAGTGCCCGCAGGGGTAGGGTCGACCGAACCCTTGAAAACTGAATGGAGCCATCTTGTCTTCTAATCATGAGACATAACTCTGGAATCTTGAGTACAATTAATTACTTCACAAAATTTACTTTTTTAGAGGTTGATTTTTGTTTACAAAGCGAAAATATAATTTGTAACGTATATAAACTACGACAAATGTATATTAAGCCAGAATGAAGGGGCATGGCCTAAAACTTTCCTTAAAACTTGGTTCCTTGACTTTTGTAACCAAAATTTACTCAAGATCCAAATTTCATGCATTATAAGAACTGCAAGCTGCAAAATAAGAGGTAGAAAAATTAGAATGGATTCAAAACTAGTGTTTAATGAGCCTTTGTTAATAGATTCTCAGGAGAAACAGAGAGTTGGTCCAAGAACTATGTAAACCAATACCTGGCGCAAAAGATCTGCACTTTGCAACACGATACTCCCAGCCTTTCTTCACTCAATGCATGGCTTGCCTTTGGAAGTAGCATTCGTCATATTCACGAAACCCGCCTTACATAGCTCAGTGAGATTACTATTTACAACGTTCATCGCCCTAACATTCGGGACCATAATTTGGGATCTTGGCCCAAACGGAAGGCCATCTCCAATCCATATCCTCTATTTTTCATATTCTATCCTCCAAAATAGAGATCCATGATCTCTATTTTCAAACACCTTCTCCAACTCATATCCTCTAAATATTACCAAATACTCTATTTCTTTAATTTATTTCATTTTTTTAATTTATTTAATTTTCGAACACATACACACATATAATTAATTAATTTCATAATATATTATTTAACTAAACTTAATTAATTCGCTATACATGGCACAACTACATGTAATTCGCTTATTAATTTTCAAAAGGACTATATGACAATTTTTAAAATATCTATTTTGTAATTATTTTTCACCCCTTTTCAATCCTCTATATGAACATTGATAATCCGTAAATAGAGGATCACTGTTGCATACTCTAAAATGGAGGAAACAAATAGAGTACGGTTGAAGAAGATTTCATCCTCCATAATGGAGGATTGGACGGTTGGAGATGCCCTAAGATAAATAGTGAAAGAAAGCTCCTCCAAAGTTTAACATTTTGTAATAATTTCAGTACATTTTTGTGAAAGGAAATTTTTATCAGGTCTCTTCAATGCCAATGGTTCTATGTATGTGGCTGTTCTGTTTCTTGGAGTACAAAATGCCGTGTCAGTGCAGCCAGTTGTTGCAATTAAGAGAACGGTCTTTTACAGAGAAAGAGCAGCTGGAATTTATTCAACTCTGCCGTATGCTTTTGGACAGGTATTACTTATCATCTATCTAGTCAAGAATGGAGACGATGGTGGGCTAGAAGGGCAGCCCTCACCCTCGCAGCTTTTTTCCGTTCCCTTGCATTAAGTTTTAGTTCAACCCCGAAAAATCCGAAATAGTAACAGTCCATCCACTCTGTTTTTCGTGCAGGTTGTGATTGAACTACCCCATATTTTCATTCAAAATCTCATATACATTGTCGTAGTGTATTCTATGCTCAGATTTCAGTTGACAGTTGCGAGATTCTTTTGGAACCTCTTCTTCATGTACTACAACTTGCTGTATTTCACACTATATGGGATGATGACTGTGGCTGTAAACTCTTCTCAGGATTCCTCATTCCAAAGACAGTAAGTAACATCTATATAATTCAAATGATATAATTCAAAATCCATCATCTATCTAATATTTTTCGTTTCACACAGATACTTCCGGTTTGGTGGAGATGGTACTATTACTTGTGCCCGATAGCATGGACGTTGTACGGATTGGTCGGCCCACAATATGGAGACATACAGGACCAGCTTGAGAAAAATGCAACAGTCGAACAATTTATAAGGAGTTATTTTGGATACACGCATGAATTTGTGGGATATTTTGCTGTAATTTTACTTAGATTTGCGGTGCTATTTGGCTTCATATTTGCCTTCTCAATCAAGGCATTTAACTTCCAGCAAATATAGAACGTCACAGAATTTGAGAATATTTTCTGTTAGAAATCTGTATAAATCCTCTCCTTGATTTTTTCGTCATTCTCATTAGACTTGCATATATTTAAGTTCAAACAATCAAACTCAAACACAGACGACCTAGAAGGTAGAATGGCATCACTTATAATGTATCAAAAAACTAACAAAACTGTCGATATAACTGTCACTTGTACTCTTATTACCAAACAAATCTGTCATCCTTTTTGCATTGTCCTTCACCCTTTTCCCCTCTTCACTAACCATTGCCAACCTCAAAGACTCGGCCACGGAATCACTTGTAAAAGATCCATCTTCTTCATTTCTTGGTATCTCTACTCCCACATTTTTCTCCTGCAACAGCCTAGCATTCAGTCCCTGATCATTCATAACTGGAAACAAGATCAAAACTCGTCCAAAACCGAGTGCTTCTGTCACCGAGTTCCATCCACAGTGCGTCAAGAATCCTCCAACTGCTGGATGGCCAAGGATCTTGATCTGTGGAGCCCATTTTGCGTAAATGAATCCTCGGTCCGAAACCCTCTCACGGAATCCATCGGGAAGGATTGCTGAATGATTACCTCTGTTTAATACCCAGAAAAAAGGGAAATTTGATTGTTCCAAACCGAGTGCTAGCTCCCTAGTTTCTTTATGTGTCAATGTTGCCTCTGTTCCAAGTGCCACGTAAACCACCGAGTTGCATTCATGCGAATCGAGCCAATCTTTGATTTTTGGCCATTCTTGATTGTCCTCAGACGCATCTTCTTCATCTTCCATCGGGAGAACAACTCCAATCGGAATCACCGGTTTCGTGTAAATTTTCCGAACTACATCGAACCACTCGGGTTCAAACTCCTCACAGGATCTAAAGATCACAATGTCGCTCTCATGAATGGAAATGCCGAAGCGGAGAGAATCGGACGTGCCAGAGTCATAATTGTTACCTGATGAATCTTTTTTCCAGGAAAGAAACCAAAATTTGAAGTTGGGATGAATACAGAATGTGGTAAAGAAACTACAAAGGAGACCAATACTGCTTCATTAAATGACACGATATTAAACTTTTGTTGTGATTTTGAGTACCTTTTTCCATGTTCTTGGTCATCTCATAAACTCGAAACGCCATATTGCTAGGAAACGGGATCCATTCGGGCACGACTGTGTAATCCTCCGCCGTTGACCTGGCATTCTCCCCGTTCATCAGGGCGGCCGGCGGCCCGAAAAAAGCCATGAAAGCAGCAGTAAAAAGACTAAAATAAGCCCTTGAAATCCCAATCTCAGCCGCCATTTTTGGCAGCCAGTGAGAAGCATAATCATACACGATCCAATCCGGTTTAGGCTCTGTGCTTTCAAGAAAACTGCGGACCGATGGCTCCAGCAAATCCAATGCTATTTTCAACAACTGTTGCTTCACACAAGGAACATCCATGGACGACTCCGCATCCGGCGGCAGATGCTCAACTTCCGGCAAAGGAAAACTGATCAGGTTGATCAAATGGATTAAATCATGAGGTATTTCGGCGATTCTTTGAAGGTTTCTCGGAGTGGAAATGAATGAAATTCGATGGCCTTTTCGAGCCAAGCACTTGGAGAATCGAAAGAACGGTTTAAGATGACCTATGGCCAGCCATGGGAACATCACTATGTGAAGAACTTTGTCTGTTTCTTCCATGAAGGCTGTCTGTAAACTGCAATCTATGTATGTTAGAAGATAAACACCATGGATAAACATTTGACATTAAAATTGTTAGATTAATATATTTGCCTAAAGCTTGTATAAGGTCCAGTTTGTTGAATTTCAATCTCATTTTTTATATATCGAGCATATTTTCATAGTAAATAAATGAGATTTAGATTAATTTACAAAAATTTATATTTGAAATCTGTAGATTGAAACACACGATCCCCTCCCTCCTCATTTTCATACTACCAATTCATGCATCTTGCACACTAATGAATAACATACAAATTAAAGTGAAAGAAAATAAATTATTAATTAAAGAATAATTGGAAAAAATTAAAGGAAATTAAAAATGGTAAAATTTTAAGATAAATTAGAAAAATATTACAACTCATCTGTTGCTTAAAATATAATAGAAAAGTAATTAAATAGAGCTAGGGTTTTTTAGGTATAATTGGAAAAAATGAAATAAGATGCCATCCTATTAATTAATACCATCATTATTTTCCTTGTAGTTGATTTCTTAAATTTTTTTTTTAGATAAATGTGTGTGAGAGTGTATGCTATTAATGTATTTTATGTTCATTACTTTTTTAAGAGACTTAATTATCAAATTAATTATGTAAAAATGAAAAAGCAATTTGAAAAGACTTGATGAATTATATTAAAAATTTAAATACGACTGACATAATTAATAGGCAAGTTTAAGAGAGACCGATGAAAAATCAAGAAAGTTGGGATTATTGTTCATTGAAGAGCCCTACATAAAAAAAAATGCAAATAATATTATGTTAATAATGTATGACGTCACATATTTAGAGTAAATAAAAAATATCTCGTTAGCCAATTATATAAAAGAATATTTTATGTGTGGTGGAAAATGACTCGAACTGCGGGGGGATGAATTATTGACGGGTCATACAATTTTGCGAATAACCCCAAATTGAACTTCATAAAACATCGACCTTTGTTTTATCATTTTCTTAATTTAAAGGCGACTTTCTAAAATTTGGTAAGGCCTCGAGAAAATTTTGTACTGCTATACTAATTCGCATTAAAAAATTGTGTTTTGTCAAAAAAAATTAGCATTTAATCGGTGGAATAAATGCCTTTTGTGGAATACATGTCACGTATAATTAAAAATAAAATTAATATTTTTAACATAAAATATAATATATTTTCATAAATCAAATCAGATTGAATATGGTTTTCACAAAATTGTAACGTAAAACGATATCAAGTGAGTTTTTTTTTTTTTTTTGTTAAATGTATTTCTAATTAGCATTGAATTTTGTGATAAATGCTATTTGGGAGAATATTTACAGAACTAAAAATATTTAAATATTAATTTATAAGCCTGATATATTTAAAAATGAAGGACACAATGTATAAATTAAATCAAAATACATATATAGATATATGTATATGTATATATAATGTATAGGACATATATTGGAAATTGGAACGTGTAGCAAGCACGTATGTACGACTTGGACGGCTACAACTAAGAAGCAAAATCGAAGGACACGTCTAAAAGACTTGAGAAAAACAAGTGTTACAATACGGCAAGCAAGAGAAACATCTTAGTTGGTTGTGTGTATCTACCAAAAATGTAATTAAGGTCCAAATCTGTTTCATACACCTACCATCTCAATAACCCACCTATATTATTCCATATGTTAAATCTATTTATGTACATATTCACAGTTTCTTGTTCACTTTTTCTCCTATAAATTGGGAGGCCCTGTAAAATTTTGCAACAGAAACAAGAAGAGGAGGGACAAGGGGCAAAAGCTACAAGGAAGAAATAATGGGTGTTTTGACGAATTGTTGCCTCCACTTTCCCCCTCCTCCACTTAGAACTTCTATCTCTCCTCCTTCCCCCAATTCAAGAACTTCACAAGTCGCATGGTACAGTAGAGACACTGAGTTTTTCGAGAGATAATATTATATTTTCATATGAAAATTGTTGACAATAATATATTGTTTGCTTCATTATTTCTTGCAGCCGACCAAAGGAAAGATCATGGAAAACCCAAAGTGTATTAAGCTTAACAGTTGTAATAATTGGACTGGAAATGGGGAGTTTAGGATTTGTAAATAATCAAGATTCGGCCTTTGCGGCGGCGGATAATATAGAATCATCTGTAGGATCAAATACAGTCAAAGTACAGAGATGGAGTGACAGAAGGGCATGCGATCCTTGGCGAACTAATTCGCTCGAGACCATCGTGCCGGAGAATCTCCCGCGGCCGTCCTCGCAGCGGAGGTGGGAGGTGGTCGGCTTTCCTCCGGAGGATGCACCGCCGATTATTGTTTTGCCAAAGTATGGGACTAAAAGCTGTTATATTTTGTAAATTTTTATATTATAATATACGCTCTTGATAGATTACAAGAATGTGTAATAGATTTCATTTTTTAAGGATATAGTTAGCGACTATGGATGTGATTTAGTCATTTATAGAAATTTTATTTGTGTTATTCTTTTGACTCGAGCTCAAGATATATATATATATATATAATACTAAACAAAATATCTATACAAACAGTTGAATGCAGGGGCATGTGGCTTGAATGGACAACACTGACATGTAAAAAGTGTGATTTTTTTTATTTTTCTTTTTTGTTGAGAAACTAAGCTGATAATTTTTAACAGGATATTTTCAATCGTAAAATCTATTTTCATACAAATTTTACATTAAAATAGTATGATTTCTGCACCAAATACAACATTCATCTCCAACTCATTTACTTAAAATCTTACACTAAAAAAATATTCTCGAAATATTCATTTTATTTTACATATATTAATTATTATATTTTATTTAATATATTTTTAATTTTGTATTTATATTAAATTATATTAATTAAAAATCATAAAAAATTAGTTTTTAAATATTATAATTAAAGTAAATAAATAAATATTTTAAAAATAAACAATTATTATTTTATAATTTTTATGATTAAATATCTAATTATTCAAATAATAAAATCAATAATATATTATTATTTAAATAATATTTATAATTTTAAATATAAATATTTATAATAAATAAAAATAAAAAAATAAAAAAATAGAAAAAATAGAAAATGGAGGACCAAAATAACGCAGCCCCCATTAAAACAATCAAAGTTGCACCAAAAAGCGTTGGAGATGGCCTTATACATTCAACAAATCCTGGTGTACATAATTTGTGCTAAAAAAAAGAATCGTATGCAAAGCGATCCAATGTCTTCGAGGAGTATGTGAGCTACCACGAGCTTTTATAACTTGAGATTAAAACAAAAGTCATAAAAATTGTGTAAAATATTTATATTTTGCGAATTTTAGGTACATGTGTGTGTCCTCGCATCAACTATTTTTTTAAAGAAAAAACTATCGATGCATGTACTTGAATAGAGTGTTGGTGCAAGTTTTGCAGTACGCGTAGTACCATTGATAATAATATTTAACAAAAAGATTTTTTTAAAAAAAAAAACTACGGGCCTAAGCCCGAGAATTACTTTGAGACGTGCAAGGAAGCCCGTTGGGACTACAGGCCCGTGATTGGAGAGAGTTGTCATCGTTCTTGTTTGTCGTAACGCAATTATAGTCCAAACATAAATAGTTGAAGGGATACTACGTACATGAGTAAAAATATTAGAACTACTAAACCAAAGGGATGTATTTGTTGCAGATATTTGCTTGCTTTTTTTTAAATAACAGATTTTATAGATTTTTACTGACTTTTATTGAATCTCGCATATTTCTAAAAATTTTCCCAAAATCTTTTAGATTTATTTTACATGACTTTTATTGACATTTGTAAATTTTTTTATAGAACTATATGGATTTTGTAATTTACTATTATGATTTTTTTAGAATTTATTTGAATTAACAATTGAACGTGAAAATTTTTTACTTATTTCAAATATTTCTCTCTCTGAATATAATTTTTTTATATATATTAATTTTACGACTTACAAAAAATATATCAATACTAAATTTATTACAATTACACTTCAATTATTAAAGCCAATTCAATTTTTTTATTTAAATAATTAATATTTTAAAAAAAATACGTAACAATAATTTTCAATAGTAATAAATAAATAAACAGAAAATAATTTCATTCATTTTAAATAAATTTTTTTTGTATAAAAATATATCAATTTTGTTTTTATAATATATCAAATACAAAAATAAACAAAACATTTATTGATGCCTGAAAATAAATAATAAGTATGCTAAATATTTGTAATTAGCGTACATTTATAAAATTGAATATATTTAATTTATTATGGTTATTCTTATATGTGTATGTTGATAAACTTCTAAAATTATGTATTAATCACACATATTTATATTTAATTAAACATCAAATGTTATATAATAATTAAAAAAATTTAAATTTTATTGATTAAAAATAATTATTTTTTTTAATTTATAACTAAATAAATATTATAATTTTTTTATAAAGTAGTGTCATAAATTTTTAATATTTTTAATAAATTTAATTTTAAATTTTATCACCGAAACTCCAAAAATAAAATGAACGATGTTAGTAATTTTGATTTTAAACTATTGTTAGCAATTAAGAAAATATGCTTAGACAAATACAAATAAAAAGAAAAATATACAGACGAGAAAATAATGAAAATTGGTATTTATACGGGTGAAAGTAGGTACGCTTTACAAAATCAACCCCGTGTTTTTTAGTAACTCAACTTTTACACTACAGGGGTTGTGGAGCACTTTTCGCCCGCCATCACAGAGGCAGAGAAGAACATGGAGATTTTCTAGTTTCGGTTGTTCCAACCAGATGGATCAAGCAAGCACAAGATAATTTGCAAGAATATATATATTGGCTAGATTAATCCAATATATACATATAAAGCTGCAGCTGTCGCCTGAATCTGAAAATTATATTGGGGTTGGTCTCATGTGAATATTAAATGCATTCAACATATATCTAATAAATTTCTATTGAAAATTTTAGTAGAATTATTCAAGCGTGAAATTCTTGATGATGTTGATTAATTTTTCCCAAGCCATTGATTAGTAGTAGCACGTAATACATGTCGTGGAAACGACTTTGTTATGCATTAATTTATGGCGGAATTTGACGTAGAATCCAAAACTCAGATATATTAGTGATCGGGCATATGCGTTACATGTGTGTAATATAATATACAAATATTATGAGTTACATATACTTATATTATGGAAATACTTGATTTAATTATAAATATTTTATAAAACTAATTAATAAGAAATGAAATGTAGTAGTATATTTTTTTATACCGCTGAATGTGCTTTATACAATACCAATTGGTTGATAAAGCATTACCTATAATAGAATGTGAAATTAATATATCAAATTACATATTTAAGTTATATACCAACATATCAAAGAATATAAATATTAAATATCAGTGTGCATATTTACATCGATCTTAAAATTTTACTATTAGTTCACAAATAAATCGACCCATAAAACACGCTTTCAAAATTTAATATTAGTTCACAAATAAATTGACTCGTGAAATTATACGTAGACACATAAAACGATTGAATTAATAATCTTTTATATATTGTTTCCTTATCAATAATGCCCCCGTTTTTGGCATCTTGTTGTTGTATTTGACATCATCCTATGTAAATATATATGCTACAATATAGGTTCTCACGTCATAAAAATATATGCTACCGATAGTTGTTCCGCCAACAGTTGTTCCGCCGGTGGTAGTTCCCCGCCAACAGTTGTTCCACCAGTGGTAGTTCCGCCATTGACTCCATTACCACTTCCGCCAGTCACCGGTGGATAGGTGGCCATCTCGCCAACAGTTGTCGTCAATAAGCAAGTAAATTGCATTACGCACCAAAATTAATCTTTTTCTGCTAATGTGTTTCATTATCTGTCTACTAAATAAAACGTTGACCTACCATGGTCGAACTGCAACTCTGTGTAGAAACTAGCAAAACAGAGAGTCGATCGACGACAACTTTTGTCTCCAGTGCCTATATATTATTACTCTACAAGCTAGCTTCAAGCTTGTGTAAATTATATTTATCCAAGTTTCAACTATGCATGCATTCTCATTTATTATGTTTATTAGGCTTTAATAATTAATTGGCTTGTGTTATCTTTAAATTAAATGATGGTGAAATAGTTCAGAGACTCAAGAGAAACTATACGAAAATATAATAAAATTATTTTTTATTTGAACTTATTTTAATTTTCTATTGAATTCATCGATTTTTAAATTTTTTTTTTATTTAAAATCAATCCTTGACACTTTTTAATCGATGAAACATGATCAAATTAAAAAGTCATCATTATCCTAAATTTCTTTTGAGTCCAATTACAATTAATAAATTCAAGACACATTTTTTTTATTTTCAAAATTATTTTTTTTTAAAAAAATATATTATAATAAATAATTATAAATCAAAAATACAACTAAAAAACTAATCATATTGATTAAAATATAATAAAATAAATATATGTCATCGTAGATCGAATATACTATTTTCGGACGACCGAAACAAACACAATCATCATTTTAGTTTTTCAAAATCTGATATTGATCATTTGTAATTCGAAAACATATTTGACAAAAAAGTTATAAATCATAAAAAAAAAAAAAAAACAAATCTCAAATATTTTATTATATATTTATAAATATTTTGAAAATATATTATAAATGAATATAAAATTTATCAATTGATATATTTTGTATGATTTAGTAATTATATAATTTTTATATAAGGATTGTTAAACTTATTTAATATAATATAATTTTAAAAATATAAATACATCTTCAAATTTTAATCATTAAAATAACCATTTTAAAATAAAATGTGTACATTGGTAAATTTGAGAACAGTAATTGAACTTAAAAGAGCAATTTCAATCCAATGTAAAATGTACTTTTTATTAAAAGACTAATCTAAACCAACTTTGTCATTTATATTAGTACGTATGGACTTGCATTAAATAAAAATTGTGAATCCCAAGCTAAGCTAGTGAGCTTAAATTCCGTATTTTGACACCGATCAATGAGTTCAATTCAGTGTTTTCTAATTAATACCTCTCCATCTACACTTACAATTTCAAACCACTAAATGTTCAAATACCCTACTCGTTTACGGTTTTACCTCCCACTGTTAAAAATTCCACAGAGGGTAATTCTAAGTAAACCGTGTACATGTGTAAATACTAGTTATTCTGCACACCCGATGTGTGTGTACAGTCTTTTTTTATCATTATCGATAGACTAAAGTGAAATTTGACAAATTATGGAGGGATAAATTGATATTTGAATTGTTGAAATAAAAAAAATAAAAATAAAAGTGTGTGTTAAAATTAAAAACAAAAACAAAAACAAAAGTGTAATATTAGGATCATATAAAAATAAAATTGAAAGAAAAAGTTGGTATCCCCTAAGTGGTTACTATCATGTCATCACCCTTGATATAATAGAATAAATATATACATGTATATATGTGTGTATCTGTCTTCTTCCCACTTTTCTGTTACTCAGTCCCCCGGCCATTAAAAGAGGGACAATAATTTTTTTGAATCTTATGACTTCATATTTTTTTATATTTGGTGAATTTATTGGACAGTTCACGACTTCAGTCGCCAACTGACCTGCACTTTTTCTCATTTCAAGTTTTTTTTATTGGGAGTGTTACATGTCAGCATTTACGTCTAACACTTTTTTTCGATGCCATATGTAAATATTTTTCAGTGTCGCGTCAGCATGTTGACAAGGACAAAAATGTATTGAAAGAGTTGTCTGACATAAAATATTAAATTGTTTGATAATATGTGAATCGGATGTGGGTGTTGTGTCCAGTGTTGTAACACATTAACACAACATACATCGAAATAATAAAATTCATCACACAATTAAATTTTGATAAATAAAAGACTCGGGAGAAAAGATTCACTAAAAAAAACTTGCAAGTTTACAAAATCATTGCTAGTGAATAAAGAAAAATTAACTACCTTAATGAAGTGAGGGATCAAAGTTCATTCAAAATATTTATTAAATCATATAATCAAAACTACCGATATAACGTTTGTGAAGCCGAAATTATGTTTGATGAACAACAAACTAATTAGCACTATGATTAGGTATTGTGTGTACGTGTCTTAACATTCTACGGCAACACAATAATACGCATTGACTTGATCACTTGATCTTTTCGAAGTAAGTCATCGACTCATGTGTTTGCTCTCCTGCGTCGTCTGTATTCATCAATTAATCTCAATATTTATATTTGATTATTTATAACAGTTTTTTGTCCTATAATTTATTTTTTAATATAATCTTGCAAGATACGGAAATAAAAGTTTCGATATAAAATAAATTCTTTCAAAAAATTATATTAAAGTTTATCAAAAATCTCAATAATAAAAAAGACAAAACTATATGATTTAACATGAATAATATTATAGAAAATATATGTAATCAAAGAATAAATTATTTTAATAATATGACAAAAAAAAAATGTACTGATTACCGTACCAAAATGTTGTTTGTCCCATGAAGTCGAGAAGAAAATGTGGTTCGTGTTTGAGTCAAAATGATTTCAAAAATGAATGGCCTCATCTTCTGAAACGTGCCTCGAGAAACAGAGAGAACAGAGTTTCCTTCACTTTCACGCCTCAACTCCTCATCAAAGCTCTATTTTGCGCTACTTCGACACATTTCACCCCCTGCCCGATTCATTTTCTCGCATCCTACTCTTCTAAAACTGCTTCCTACTCCCCCGGGCCTATAATCGTCGGTGCAAGGCCCCAGCCCCCAGTAGCACCATGCCGGGCTGACAAATTCAACAATCGGAATCTCAGCTCCGCCCAACCATCTGTTTTCATCCCCTTCGTCAACGGGTTGAAAGCTCCGCAGTTTCTCACTCCGCAACATTTCAAATTCTACGTGAAGATATCCCATTATGTCTACTGGTTATCGAAGGGAAACAAGCCGAAATTTATTGATTTTGGCCTTTCTGGAAAAACTTACATCTCTCTGTTCATGATTATAGCACACACTGATTATACAATATAGCAGGTATAGGTGCAAGAAATTGGGCCTGATTTATTACCCGGTAATAATAATCCGAATTGACCTATTTTTCGTTATTACACCTGTCCTGATGATGTTTTGAAAAGCAAGAGCACGATGAGAGATCATGGGATGATTGAATTTTTGATATCGAACAAGTTTGCATCATTATATCAATTTAAGTAAGAACATTATGATCTGAGCTAGAGTGCTGGGAATTATGCCTCCACGCTTGGATCCCGATTCATGATCATTCGGTATACAAAACCAAGAAATACTTAAATCCCATGTTTTTTGTATATAGTAATTCAGACTTTAAAATTTTAGGGGTTGTGGAGCACTTTTCGGCCGCCATTACAGAGACAGAGAAGAACATGAAATCATGAGATGATAGTACTTGCATATATAGGAGATTTTCTTGTTTCGGTTGTTCCAACCAGATGGATCAAGCAAGAACCAGATGAAAATATATAGGCAAGCATGTCGGGTTTCATTCATGGATGGAAAATATATATATACATATGAAGCCGCCTGAATCTGAAAATTATAGATCTCATAAATTTATATTCTAAAAATTAATTTAGGGGCAAACGAATTAAAGTAAAATATTTGATTCATATTAGAAATTATCGAATTTGAACATATAATGAAAAATATATGAACAATTTTCTATATGGTATCTATAAATGGATCGCATCGTTATATTTCCAATTATAATGAAAAAATAGGAAGAAAAACTTTTGGTAGCGAAAGAGATCAAATTTGGTATATCTCGATTCCTTTTTCCTGTACAACTAATTTATTTTTTTTTTTTAAAAAAACTTTAAGTTAGATTTATCTATTATAAGTCAACATATATTTTCTAGATAACAGAGTGCATTAGAATCGATCCTGTGTTATCATATAAGTAAAGGGCGTTTCAGAAGGAAAAAAGTCAAAATTTGAAAATTAGATTTTCCAATCCGCATGAAATATAGCAATACAAGTATACAACGTGGGTTTCTATTCCTATGATTTTTTTTTTTTTAACATAAAGAAGATTTCTATTCCTATGATTTTTTTTATATACATTGGAAAATATTTTAAGATATAAAATTGAAATTTAATAAAATGGATAATAAAAATCACATAAAAGATAAATATATAATATAAAATTTTTGAGATCAGACTTGAACTTTTATTATTCAAAAGATTATAAGAACACTCATAAACACAATAATTGTTATAATACAAAAAACATCGTAATAATTTTATCGTAATTGACACTTATCTAACCCAACTTTACGATTTTAAATTAGTATCATGGAATTACAAATGTATCCATTAAATAGAAAATGTGAATCCAAACTGAGGTAGCGAGCTGGTTGAGCTTGAATTTGTCATTTTGATCCCGGTGAGTTCAACCCAGTGTTTCCTTAAGGCCTCGAGCTACTGCCAGAATTTGAAACCACTAAAAGTTCAAATACACTACTCTTTTACCGTTTTACATCCCCCCTCTTAAAAATTTCACAAAGGGTAATTCTAAGTAAAACGCATACATGTGTTGTGTACATGTATGTATATGTGTGTGTGTGTCTATCTTCTTACCACTTTTCTGTAACTCAGACCTGCAGCCATAAAGTTAAGAAGAAAATGCCTTGAGATACACAGAAAACAGAGTTTCCTTCACCTTCACGCCTCAACTTCCCATCAGAGCTCTATTTCACCCTATTTCCGACTCATTTGAATAGAAAAAACATGCATATAAATTGAAAAAAACTAGTGTTTTCACCCCTGTTCTATTTATTTTCTCGCGTCCTATTCTTCGGAAGTTGCTTCTTCTTCAGGTGAAACAACAGAAGCTTCACCCTCGGTAATATAAACCGCGTTCTCTTGCCTGCCAATTCATTTCTTGAACTCTCCACCATTTCTTGGCTCATTTTTCTAAATGGGTGCCTGTAAAAAAGATGATGGAAACTGTAAAATGAACAGTTTGTTCTCCACCGGGCCTATAATCGTAGGGGCAGGGCCCTCGGGCCTTGCAGTGGCAGCATGCCTTCAAGAAAATGGCGTTTCTTCTGTAATTCTCGAGAGAACCGATTGCATAGCCTCTTTATGGCAAAAAAGAACCTACGATCGCCTCAAACTCCATCTGCCCAAGCAATTTTGCCAACTTCCATTGCTTAGTTTCCCTGAAATTTTCCCCAAGTACACCACTAAACATCAGTTCATTTCATACATGGAGGCTTACGCGAAACACTTCAACATCGAGCCAAGATTCAACCAGTCTGTTTCCAGAGCGGAATTTGATTCTGTCACTGGATTCTGGAGTGTTCAAACTCAAGATTTCCAATACTTCTCGAAGTGGTTGGTTGTAGCCACTGGTGAAAATGCCGAACCCTTTACACCCGAAATTCAAGGGATGGATAAATTCCAAGGGCCCGTCATGCATACCAGTGTCTATAAATCGGGCTCTGAGTTTCAGAATCAAAGAGTTTTGGTTGTGGGATGTGGAAATTCTGGTATGGAAGTTAGCTTAGATCTCTGTAGGCATAATGCAATCCCTCACATGGTGGTTAGAAACTCTGTAAGTAACATTTACTATATTTAAAATAATCCTATTATCCCTTTTGTTATCAAATTTGACAAAACTAATATATTTTTGGATGATTCAGGTCCATATTTTGCCAAGAGAAATGTTTGGGATTTCAACATTCACAATAGCAATGGCACTTCTGAAATTTCTGCCATTAAAACTTGTTGACAAGTTCCTATTGCTGGTGGCTAACTTAACCTTAGGCAACACTGATAAATTAAATCTCCGGCGGCCGAAAACTGGCCCACTCGAGCTTAAAAACGCCACTGGGAAGACACCTGTACTCGACGTTGGAGCCCTTTCTCAGATTAAATCCTGTAAAATTACGGTAAATTACACAAAATTAATAGACACGTGAATAGATGATCAGTAGCATGCGCATTGCTTAATATTTGACTACATATCGAATCTTTTTTTTTTTTGCAAATTTTAATGTTGCAGGTGATGGAAGGAGTGAAGGAGATAACACAGGACGGGGCAAGATTCGTGGATGGCCAAGAGAAGGAATTTGATTCAATAATCTTGGCAACTGGGTATAGGAGCAATGTGCCATGTTGGCTCGAGGTATGTAATATTTAATTAAAATAAATATGACATACGTTTTTTTGAATATGATATAAATTAACTGTTTGGTTTGCATATTTGTGGGATTATTATTGATTTAAAATAATCTCTTTTAACAGTTAAAAAGAAAAACTATTTCAACAAATCCAATTATTGATACCACCGGAGTTATGTTAAATCGAATTCAAAATTTCGAGAAATAAATATATTTGGGAAAATGGGCAGTTTTGTTTATTTTTTCGATGTGATATTGATTTGACGTTGATTAAATATTATCGTATACAATGTCAAATCAACAATCTCGTTAAAAAATGATTAAATTGTTGTTGAAATTTGATAATATAAATTACAAAACACACTTGACCAAAAATATAATATTTCCTAAATATGTTTACATCGAAGCTAGTGAAGGGGAGAAATTGTTGGGACGGCTGGGCTTAATTTGAAATGGTATTAAAGACAATATCGCATGTTTTTTTTGGGTTCTCTTTCAGAATTCACAGTCATATATCGTTTTCTGGGCTCACTGAAGATACTAACTGTTGCACAAAAGGGAAAATCTGATGGCTTTTGTTTGGATCATTTTTCCCTTCTGCTCAAAAAATATTTTCTTTGGGATTTATTGCATGTTGTGTTGTTGTCATCACAAAATGCATGTTACGAGCTGTATCTTACATGAGGCGTCGATCCCTAGAAACTGTTATTTTTGTTCTTTTCTGAGGGAGAGTTGGAATTTGTTGCATTCATCACTGGACAGATTTAAGCAGACAAAAATTTATTCAGACTGAATTATTTAATATCTCTTTTTTCTTTTCAAAAGATTGGGGTGGGGTATTAATCGTCCAACTATTCTCACTTGGAATGATTCGTAATAGGATCATCAATTGTTGGCATCCATCTACTAACATTCTATATGGACATGATAAATATAACTTTTACAAGTCAAAATGTTGGTGATTGGAACTAAAATCTTGAATTTGCTTGTTTCCTAAAATGGGTAAATATGTTGTAATAATTTAATAGAGGCATGCAGGGGACAGATTTTTTCACAAAAGATGGAATTCCAAAGTCACCTTTCCCAAATGGTTGGAAAGGTGAGAATGGGTTGTATGCGGTAGGGTTCACCAGAAGAGGCCTACTCGGTATTTCATCAGATGCAGTCAACATTGCTACGGATATAACCGACCAATGGAGGATAAAAGCTTAGCACATCTTGCCCACATAATTATTTGAAAAATAAATACTGAAATTAACCTTCATTTAAAAATGTGGAGGGGGAGAAAAAAATTTTGGTGGAGGACGATGTCGAGTGTGTTTCGGATTTCTCTATAATTTTAAGGAGGGCGAGTTGTAAATTATTGTTTTGTTAGCATGTTTGTGATTACAACTTATGTTGGGAGAATTTTAATGCAAAACATCGCCCTTTAGTATAAAATTGGGTTTACTCGATATACATCGAGTTCTTATTTCATTAAAAAAAAATTATATGAAATGGGTCTCAGATATTACATTAAATCTTAAGTACTATTTTCTATGAGATACTTGATTTTAAAATAAGTTCGAATGTATCACAATTCATCCTAATTGATTTGGGTTCTAAATAATTTGTCGCATACATTAACATATACGATTCTATATTTTTTTTCCCTTGATCTTTTACGTTATGACATCCAAAATGGACAAAACAGAAAATGACATCCCGGGATCACTGCAGACCAAATAATGGGTATATATTAAATCAAATCACGAAATATATAAACCAAAAAAAGGAAAAAAGGGGTCAGAAGCAAGCGTGTACCCAAAATGTGCATCATGTCATGGATCCTCCTCTCTGATCGATGGAATGGTGTCACGTTAGCAGATTATATTATTGAGACAATGATGGGCCTCTGCCACTCACCTACAATACACAGCTCTCTCTCACATTCAAAATTATCACACACACACACACATATATGTATATATATACTCAAATTTAAAAATAAAATTTTCAGTCTGCGATACAATTAAAATAAAAAAGCTATCTCAATTAAAAAGAAAAAAACTATTGAATATATATTATATATTCGCTTTAAACATTTTGGTTTGTGTGTGTTTTTTTGAATTTTTTTAATATGATTAAAAAAATTGTTGGAAATAGCTAAAATGTTAATTGATAAGAGTAAATTGATAAAATAACAATAAATATAGAATCTGAACTATATATTTGAGACGAACAAGGAAAAAATGACTTAAATATTTAAAATGGACTTTTATATTATGCGACGGAAGAATCGGTATATATATACTTGAATCCAGAAACATGGCTTAAAAATTTGAGTAGCATGCATATCCAAAAATGTATAATAATATTGGAAAAATCTGGCCAATTAATCCGGAATGAAGCGAGGCAAGTGGAGCGAGGCATGCATTGAATTCCTCAATTCCATGGTGACATTACACGCTTCTCCCAAAATACCAAAAGCACGCGTTACGGGGAACCTACGTCATTCATTTACAAAATACATTTCTGACACTACTGCTACGACTCTACCCTATCTACGTTATACTGCTTCGGCAGCAGCTTGCATGCCGCCACAACTCAGATATCATCTTACATGGCTTTTCGTATACTCTTAGTTGTCTTAATTAATGAAAAACCACCCCTGCATGCCACCGTATTTGAGAAGGTTTATCCAATAATTGTAAAGAGATCATCAAGCTTTGCCATAAACCGAACTTCGGCAATACCAGCACTGAGATATTATAGTTAATAATTCAAGTCTTTGTAGTGTTAGTAATTGAATGGATTTGCAACAAATTAATATATATAAATTGTTTAAAATTATTTTTCCAATGTGGATTTTCATGTAAAGACCACCTCCCGTCAGAAAGTCCCTCTGTATTCGACTGACACCATGGATCCACCCACTCCCTCGTCCTTCTTTTTCCTCGTTGCTTTTAAATTTGAATATTGATTCAAGAATTAGTGGAGGAAATATAATATATTGGTATCCATTACCAGAAAAAGGGGAGTCGATTGTAAGTTTAGATAGTATATTATTAGGAATATTTTATTTTTAGTTACATATATTTATTTTTTTGTGATTTCTGTCACCCGTCTTATCAAATTTTGATCTTCAACCTCTATTTTTTCTCATAATTTTTGTTCTTTTTTTGATGTGTTGTTGAGATAACACGACATGATATGCAGTTCCAAATCAACGTTTTTAATAAAAAAAAAAAAAAAGATTAAAACTTAAATTTGATATAATACAGAACCAAAATGATAACAAAAGTAGACATGTAATACTAAAAATGCCGTTTCCCGGTATTATTTTACCAAGTTTAAGTTTGGATGTTTCAATCTCGACTTTGGCTATACATCTAAGCAAGTGGTGTGAGGTTAAAATCTATTTTTTGTTTTTATTTTTGTTTATTTATCTGTTCTTTGAAACAATTACAAGGATAACATTAGTGGCGCTTATACGTAGTTCTAGACAAAATTGTATCTAAATGATATGATATAATTCAAAAATTTTAAATCTCACAAATATTCAAATTTTACATGTCGATAACACGGCTATTTTAGACAAAATTTTTTATTTTTTTTACTTTTCAATAATATTTCACAGGCTCTTTATTTCAATCCTGAATGATTGCTATATTCCTTTTTAAAAAAAAAAAAAAAGTTTGCTAGTTAATTTAATAGATGATTATAGTTCAAATTGAAGATTGGGTAGGTAGTTAAATGGAGGATATAATTAAAATGCCACGCATGCATTTAGGTTAGGGAGTACACAAGTATAGATTGTCATGACATGGCATGCATTGGTACTAATCAAAGATCAGTGCCATGCATGCCATTTTGCCATGCATGCAACATCCACCAGGATGATCCACATAAAAAAAAAAAATCAAATTTGGTGTCATTTTTATTTTATTTATTTATTTCATCCAATAGCATAATCCTACCAATTTTTTAAAATTAATTTTAACCCCTCTCCATAACATCAAATAATTAAAAAAAAAAAAAACAAAAGGGGTGGTTTAAATTGAACTTTCAAATAAATGATTCCAATTTATAAGCAAGTTCATGGATTCTATATGTATAATTGAAATCCGTTTTGTGGGTTCAATCATGAAAATGAGGTCCACTTCTGAAGTTCAGTGGAATGTAGCTTTTGAATTAAGGTGCAAATTGGACTGATTCAAAGGTGGTGTGCTTCGGCATTTCTGTGTCATTTGGACGAGAGACAACTCCTACAATCAATGGTCACCCACATGCCTTTCCACCGTTGCCATCCTTATCTTATAATAATAATAATAATAATAATAATGCAAAGAAAAAATGATTTTTTTTTGGGGTCTATTTTCATTGTTACGTTAATATTTTTCAGTGTTATATCAATAATCAATCATGTTAGTATACCCAAATCAACTTTAAAAACTTAGTGCACAAAGATTCAAAATTGAACAAGTTAATAATCTAAAATACTATTTTCCCTAACTTATATATGTAATCATAATTTGTTCAGACATAGAAACTGCATAATTAAATAATTACTTGGATTTTAATAAATGTCTTATAAAAACACGCATGATTTCATCCTTCTGAACCTTTCGAATTGATTGGTAATCAAGGACATGCCATATTTTTGTGAAGAATGACGTGAAATTATGATTGATTAATTTCGCCAATTCTCTATTTTTAATGTGTTAAATATCTATGATTTTCCTTTTTTTTTTTTTTTTTTCACATCTTTCGATAGGTGATAATTTCATGCCCGCCCAGAATTAAGTCAATTGGACCACGGCTCCTTTCAAATCGTATGGGAAAACTGTTTTTCGATTTCCATACCATTTCAAAATTGCTTCCAAATTCAAAACTGAGACGGACAACTTTATATTTAACTTGGATTTTAGAAAACAAAAATACAGAAGAACCATGCGAAACTGTTATCTAAGTGTCAAATTTATTTTAAGTTTTTCATTTATATATATATAAAATTTCATTTATAAAGATTAAATTACTTGATATGTATACAGTAAATTTAACCCATATTTTAATTTATTTTAAAATGAAATGAAATATTCTTAATAATTTATGTTATAATCATAAAATAAAAAAAAAATTACTTTTATTTTTGATATGTTGTGTCCACTTGACTATTATATACATGTGCCATCTGTTAAGTGAACATAAAAATATGCACGATTAATAGATAACATATCAAAATTATATATATAATTTTGAAACCTGTGATCCGGCAAAAAGTAAAGAAACAAGATATAGAGAGCAAACACCAACATATCTACTTTATTGGGCTCAAATGAACAAATGGTCCCACCACATTCCACTAGGACCTTAAAATCAATTATTGCATCGTTCTTACTGTGTTGGGCTTTTGCCCACAGCAAAAATTGTATTCTCTTATTTGTAATGTCTTTAGTGGGTTTGTCACAATGATTCATCTCTTATTTGATGGGGTACAGATGAATAATATATTTCTATTAACTTATTTTAAATATATGTTCTCGTCGGATAATATTCAAAACGATCATTTAAATTTGCATATTTTGAAATATGATCTTGTAAGTATTTAATTTGAGTTTTGATCTTTTAAATTCCGTTGTTGTTTTTTGAATTTCAGTATGTTTTTTAGTGGATTGATGACACCATGATGTCAGTATTTTTCAGCGTCATGTCAGCATTTTTCGATAATATATCAGCACTCTGACAAAAAAACAAAAAAACTATGAACCAAAACATATTCCAACTTACATCACTAAAATTCAGATTTAAATACTTGCATCACCAAAACACAAAATAAAAATAAAAAAAACTTAGAAGATAATTTTACTATTTTTTTTTTTGGTTAGTTATATATGTGTGTGTTGTCAAAACATGCAAATCCATCACTAGTCAAAAAATACCTTTGACTATTTAAAATTTGATTGGTAGCCTCTCATCATTCTTAATAAAACCAAATACTGACGCATTTCGAGGTTGAATATTGTAGTTAATAATGTTGTGATCCATCTTTTTATGAATAACAATTATTTTTAAAAGGCTCCAAAACACGGAATCTGAAACTCCATTAATATAATCTGTATATGCCTGATGATCGAATTTTGTAATTAATTAAGAAGATTATTTGCTAATTGATTTGGGTTAACAGTAACACGCAAACACATTATTGACTTTTAAAAAAACACATTATTGACTGTAGGATAGAGCGCTTGCCGCTTTACTAAAAGCTATAGCTAGTGGTAATGGTGCAACTCAAATCTTTTAAACCGCACAACAGCTCAAGCACCACGGTTCGATTGCTCTATCAAGTAGGGACAATTATTGCATCCAACATTGACTTTGTACAATATAATTAAAAAAAATTCGATATTTTCACGTTGAATAATTAATCAGGGTACAGACGGAAAATTTCCATTGAAAGTGGTCACGCCTATGGAAAAAATGTAGTCAAGACAAAGCTAAAGCGAGTTTCTTGGATTTTTTAATATGTCCCAAACAGAATGAGACGTGACCCACCACTCGACTCAATTTCAGTACGCAACCACTCACATTTATTTGTAATATGTTTCTATAGATATTAATCATACCGCCTTAATTAGCCAAACAAGATCAAACGTAAATCATCAAAAAAATTATATATAAAATTTAATTTTTGTTCATTTTATGTTATATAAATTTTTTAAAAATATAATCCTATTGTGATTAATTTCTTTAATTTGATACACTATGTTATAAGACAACCATGCATTTGTGTGTGACAGTACTTGACTTTGTTCAATGGTGCATGCGTGTGTTTATTGAACATGTTCCTGATCTGTACACTAATCATACATGTAATAAGTCTTTTAAATTTGTCTATTTCGTATTTTAGTTATCTAATTTAGATTATATTTTTATTTTTGGTCTTTTTTTTTTTATAAAATGTTCACGCGTGAATATATCAGCATTTCTCGATAACATATCAATATTTTTAACATCAAGTAAACATTTCGAAAAAAAAGTTCAAAAGATAAAACATAACCTAACTCAAATTTAAATATTTATAAGATTAGAACACAAACTTGACAAATTTAGAAAATTCATTTTGAATATTTTCCCCTAATAATATATAAAGGCTCAAAATCATCGGCAGATAAAGCCTTATTGATTTATTAATTAAAATATCTGGTAAAATTAATTAATGCATTAGCAAGTTTAGCTTGTCACTATGCATGTCTTTATGCCTGTCTCTACGTGATTCAACATGCTTTTAAATAAACATATTCGATTTTGTATGTATGCCAATATATATATGGTACTAATTAATTAATTTATTATTATTATTATTATTATTATAAATAATATTATTTAATGTCTCTCTTTGCATCTATTCGTTGATAGCTTACTGAATGAATATTAGAAGTGAGAAATTATTTTCATCATTTATCTATTTTAACAGCTACAAATCTAGTTTGCGTTTGCAGTCTTTTTAAAAGGAAAACTACCCTAATGTTTCAGATTATATTATTGATTTTACATTCTTTATTTACAAAAATTAATAATTATAACCTCACATTATTTCCCATAAAAACACCATTATTTATCATACAATCACTCAGCTCATTTGGAAATAAAAATGTATCGTCTCCCCAAAATATTTATCTTTTCAAGTTGGCAATTCAAGAATTCTAGACCTAGTTCAACGATGATCAAAATGAACGCATCTACCCTGTTTTAAGCAACGGAATTGCCTTCTCAAGATGCTTGTTCTTGATGCTGAGATACTCTTTAACCGTCACTGAACGATACCGGGGAGAACCGAGGCTCGACAGAGGAGCAACCACAGAATCACCTTGAGGGCCATAGAAGAAGGCCATCGTAAACCTGTGCCTCGTTTCGTTAGGAACCACACGATGATACGCCGTCCGAAACTCTCCGTTTGATACGATGTGCAAGAGATCACCTATATTGACGACCAGGGCTTCTGAAACTGGAGGAACTGTTATCCATCCCGAGTTTTCGCGAAAAACCTGAAGACCCTCTGTGTCATTTTGATGCAGAATTGTTAGAAGCAGGGAATCTGTGTGCGGAGCTAAGCCAACGGCTTGGTTGTGGTTGGGGCAACAAGGGTAAGAATTTAGCTGCAATGCCCCTTCAGATTTGTGGACAGAAGCTGCAGAAACTAGGGTTTCTTGATCTTTTGCCTCCAAGGACTTGAGGATGAGGACCAAGATTTTGTGAGCTAATGATTTCATCTGTTTTTGATAGTCTTCCATTGCATTGCTGCAAAATCAAATTAATGTTATTTATTTATCAATAAATTTGCAAGTTTAATATCGTGCTACTAGCTAGTGCTACATTAATGGGCTCCATCTAAACTGAACTTGAACTCAATTTTGATTTCATAGATCGATCGAGTTGGGTTCGAATGACTCAGTTATCGTCTTAAGCCGAATTTAAGTAATGTTATCTAAAGCTCTATCGTAAGTACAACTCGGTTAATTAGGATCGCCTTCATTTTTATCCTATGCATTGTGCGATACATATAAAGAATTAATGAGACCTTACACACTCAGATAAGATAATTGAAATTAAAAATAATTATGTTATCTATATATTTCAATTGAGTAATGCTAAAGCTACCTCCAATATACTGTACATCGATATTTACAACAATTATATCATGAGATTTTACTATTATGTGATAATATTTTGATATTATCACATTAGATTTTATATATATTGAATTTATCGTAAGATTTGTTAAATGAAATTTTTGTATCGAATTTTTGTAATATAAAAATTGTTGTAAAGACTAAGTTTTACACGTAGGATTACTCATTTCAAAATATTATCCCATCACATAACCAAACTTTTCATACAAAAATTAAACTTTAGATATACATGTGTATAGGTGGCGCTTACCATGTGACGAACATGATATTATATTAATTCAACGGTCTAATATATAATCTACCAATAATATATATATATATATATATATATATATATATATAGTATTTAAAATGGATTATATGGATAATTTTCTCTTACGTAATTTTCAAGATTTTATAGTACTGCATATTGCAATAACTTAAGTAATAATTATATTAAAAATTGTTTCCAGCGTGAGAAGAAATGGGATTATTTTTAAAAAAGTTACATTTTGAGGGAAGAGTTTGATTTGGAGCGAGAATTTGAAAACAGATTTAAAATAACATTCATTTTGTGTGTATTTTGGATCCATCACGTTTCATCCGAGCAATAAAATATATTTGAAATTAATTTTAGATTTTAAATTTATGACTTCAAATTTCTGGATCCAAGCGTCGTATATGATAAGGATTTTATCATGTTATATATGTAGTTATGAATAACCTATATATGCATGGGCTTACCAAAATTCTTCATAGTCCTGAGGCCAAAGTACTTTAGCATGCTCGACCGCAGAACCCATAATGGTGAAGCCCTCATGCCACATTAACTTGGAGAAAAAGGGAGAAATCCGAGCCACCCCATACCCGGTGGCTCCACCTGGAGAACGCAACGCCTTCAGTTTCTGCTCAGCAGGGAGAGCAAACAACCGGCGAACATGCGACTCGGCATCACCGACCGAACTCGAGGGCACCCCATGGTTCATCACTTGGAACATTCCCCATTTTCGGCATGCATCGCCTACTAGTTCCAAAGCATTTGGAGCCGCCAGGTCTACAATGGGCACGTTTGATTCGTCCATTTGTGACTGACATATACGTTTCCCCGATAAAAGATCGACGGGTTCGGTCCACACATGTGAGTCAGGTAGGTCGTGGATCGAGTCGAAATCGAGAGGGACTATGTGTTTAAGTTGGAGAGGAGTGTCCCCATAGACTTCTGAAAGAGTTGTCGCCATTAAGGATTTTTGTGTAGGTAGTATGTTTGATTGAGAAATGAGAAATGAACTTATATATACAATATACGTTTTGGACTTACCAAAGGTTAGGTGAGATACAGAAAATATATATTAGGAACGATTATTATAGATTTTAATGAGTTTTACACGTCGCTGGACGGCTTTATGGACCGAGTGCTGTCTTTAATTAAGTACTGATTTGGAATTTATTTATCTACACACACACACACACACACACACACACACACATGTGGGGATGGTTCTGCACAACTCTTGGTGTTCATGCACTTAGATGTCCCATTAAATATTTAACAAATTATTAAATCACTGAAATATTAAACTGTTATCTTTTTTTTCCCCTCTCCGTACCAAAATGTTTTACATTATGTGCGGACATATTAGACTTGATAGTTTCTTTTAAACCTCAATCGTGTATGACCTTAAATTGATTGATTAAACAATATATTTTTGAAAATTAAGGTTTTGTTTGCATTCAATGATTTGATATAAGACGATTTATTTGAAATGCATAAATTTCATGTGATTGAGTTAATGAGTGAATTTAAAATTGAAGCAGAAGAATGTTTTAGGGTTGGATTTTAAATTCCTCATTCTAATTTTGAGTCAAATTGATGCAATGAATTTGAGAATCGATTCGCATCGAGGACAAACCCCGTCTTCTCCGTTCATATTATTCGAAACAAACTTATGATACATATCTTGTGATCATTGATGGGAAGTAATCTCATAGATATGGTAAGTTTAAACAGGGACGGTCTGTGATGGCTGGGCGCATCAAACGTTGGCTGTAGGGTTGTAATTTTGTTGTTTTCTACGAAGACAAAAGTGAAACAGCGTGAAAGAAAGTTTTGACACTCGTCCATCCATGACTTGGCTATGTAGTTTTCTATTCTATTACATATATTATAGAAAAATACAAAAATCGTGGACTTGGGCTGCTTCTTGTCTTGAATTTTGTGTTTAAAAAAAACGAACACAGATTGTTTGCGTTCGTAGGAGACGAGAATTGGCATTTTCAAACACATTTTAAAATTGAGTAGATTGTATTTCATTTTCGAACTTTATCTTTCACGCAATTCTTTAAAATTGAAGTTCGATCTAATTCTAAAACTGCCCCCTTCTTTTCTATAAAAACAATTTTTAATTCGTGTATTATTGTGTTTCTAGTTTTAGTAGGAACAGAATTTGGACTGGGTTAAGTACTTTTATGACCCAAATCCCAAGCTTGGTTCTGATATTCTGGTTTTCTATTTTTGAACAGAAAACAAATAACAATTTCCAATTCGATTGTAAAACTACAACAGACGTTCAAAAACACATGCCTTGCTAGTGAATGTCTACGTGACAATTTACACAACCAGATTCATGTCACACAAAGCTTCATGAGAATTGATCATGCATCATCCATTCTAGTGTCATACTTTTGTCCTCGTCGGACTCGTCTAGAGACAACACAAAATGAAAATATCGTGCATATACACTCATTCTTCATTCATGAAATCTACCTTTCATCTGTCTTAAAAGTCAAATTACCGTCTATTAACAATAAAAAGTTGAAATGCAGACATAAAGAAAAGATAGCACCTGCAAATCATCAAGGCACACATGGAAGCAGTCACAAGTCACCTTACAAAAGATACAGCTAAGGAGATACACTTCCCCTGCCTTTCGTTGGGGAAAACAACATATTTAAACAGCAACAAATCCATCACAAAATGATTCTGGGACGAACAAAGGCCAGCAAGGTCTTGTCTTAACAGGAAAAAGAGGTGGTTAATAAGTTACCAGAACAGCAGTGTTTCCTGATACTGGCTGAAGACTAGCCCTATTTTCCAAACGCTCCCAAGTTTCCTTTCTCTTTTCCATGACCAAATTCATTTTCTCTTGCTCCTCTCGGCAATTGGACATGCAAGTTAACACTAGAGCATCGTCCATTTCAGCGAGCATTTTTCTCACGCTTAAAGTTAAGTTCAGGACAGCATGGTTCCAGTGGTTTTGTGCATTGGTTTCTAGAGCTGGGAATACTATGGGCAGTATAATTTGGCGGTTGTGTGCAATTAGATTGACAATTTGGTCATTGTTCCACAAAAACAGAGCCCTTTCGGCTACCTGCAATGGGACCGGAGGAAATTGAATTAAACTGGAATCAATTCATCTGCAGGAGATCTTGCAAGACTAAAAGTGGAAAGATAGATAAACTTTAATGTAAAAGAAATGTAACAGACGCAGAATTAAATATATGATCGGTCAAAATAACATATCAAATGGGGCAAAAAGAAAGATAGGCTAAGATCCCTTGATAGTAAAACCATATGGGATTTGATAAATTCTGCTATGCATCTCCAAAAAAGAGTACAGAGATATTGCCATTCAATATACCTAAACATCATTAAACAGTCTCTTTATTAATTTTTCCATGTTGAAAAAGCTATCACTGCCAACTATAAAACCCATTTCACTGAAGAATAGCACCACCTCGAGGCTATCCGATGAAGTATAATGCCTGATGTTGGGCTGATTATTCTAGCAGCTTAATATTTTCTAACCGGAGTACCCAGTGGTCTCGGATGGTTCGCCTGCATTAAAATTTAATCGGCCTTATCAAGAACATTTTTAATATTTCAGAAAATCTTGATCCCAGTTGCTCTCATTAGATGATCTTTAATCCCTTTTCAGGAGTTTCGCTAAAGCTTTGTTCAGACACGACTTGAAATTGCAAGATTCGGTATAACCTAGGGAAATAACATTTGTTATGAGTGTAGGGGCTCCTATGCAATTTAGTGACAGTTGAAAACAAACTTTCGTTAATGACATGCATGCGTAACAATTTTTATAAAAAAAATGATGGGCCGGGTTTTACTCATATTTAATGCCATATCACAACCTCTTTCTGGTAGACAACTTATGACGACCGACAGAGGTATTAGATAATACAAAAACCAATAAAAATCTGGTATATCAATCTAATAAAGTAAATGCTTTTCCATAATCACGCGCTATCTTCTTGTGGAAAAATAATAGGAACTTGACAATCCTAACAGACAACGGAAGATATTAAACTTCAATACTCCAACTAAAGAATTACACATCATTATGATATCAAAAGCAACTAAAAAAGGGGTTAAGGAAAGATACTGTAGAATTGAACAGTCACCTGAAAATGGTAACTATTTATGCAGTTTCTGATTCTCTGGAACAACGGAACCATGATCTTTTGGAACTCAGCGATATTGATCACTTCGAGAATCTCCTCCAACTCACCTAAAAACATCACCTCCTTCTGGCTATTTGTAATCGGCCAATATTTCAATAGCCCATGAATCACAACGCCTGCCAATTTAGGATCCTTCTCGATAAACTGAGTCACACAATACGACAGCTGCTGAAAGTAAATCCCCAACGACTTGGGCTTGTGTAGCGGAACCAATGCTCTCCAAAGAAATATCTTATGCTCCTCTTTTAAAGGGACAGCAAATCCCGTGATGACACTCCCAAAAATCTCCAACAACTCAGCAATCCCATTATGCTTCTCTGTCTCAAATACAAATCTGTAGAACACATCGCTTATGCACTTTCTTAAAAATGGCCTGTGGACCATAAACTTCCCATAAATCCTATGCAGAATCGCCTTCAGACAGTCCCGTTCCCTGGGATCTTCCGAATCAAACAAGTCGATTATTTTCAGAATAAAGGAATGATCGATATATTTCTTCGCAACTTTCACCTCCAAAGAAGTGGAAGTCACAAACTTGAGCAAGAAATCATACACTATCTGCAAGCGAGACCATGCAGGATCGAAAGTTGGCTCATCATCATTATCTTTTTCACCCGCACTTTTGTTACTCAGCCGATAATTAGGTGGGAAAATACGGAACAAATTAATGGCGCACATTTTGCACAATGCTAAAATTGCAGGCTCCGAGAATTTTGGAGGGCTCTGTGAAACAAAATCAAGAAGCTCGAGCAGTGTGACTCGCTTAAGCTCCTTTTCTTGGATATTTTTGGTCGGATCAGTGAAATCAAATGCTACACAGCAAAGACTTAACTTACTAATGAAAAGATTCATTTTTTCTGAACTTGGGACATCCTTGAAGGCTTGCAACGGCTCAATTCCTGCAATAACACTGGCTGGAAAGACTGCAGCTGAAGCCCGTTTGATAGCAGGGTTGGCTGCATTGGCCCGGACCGTAACCTGACATGGTACGTTGGGGCCTGAACTAGGGTTTCTTTGCGAATCTTGATCCGTCTTCTGGGATTTTCGAGGGAGTTTGTTAAGAATTTGCTTCCACATTCTGGGCCTTCAATTTCCTCTTTCGATTGGATAAAAGACTGAAACTTTACTTAGAAAATCTAGACTGCAGCTTTGCTTTTAGTGTTTTCAACTTAAACTAATTTGAAGTGGAGGAGATGGATGAAAATCTAGCCCAGAGAATAGTCCATAGATGTTGAAAATTGGGGATCTGGGGAAAAAAAACTTAAATCGAGAAAATCCCATAAATAAATTAACATCATAAATTGTGAGATTCGAACAAATTTTGAACAAAGATTTCTAAGAAAAAAGAAGCCAACAAACCCTACAAGTCACATCCATACATCCCACACAATTTTCAGCTAGATAAAGAAAAACTCTTGCCACAACCCACCATTGAAGAAAATATAATTAACGAAATCCCCACATATTACATAAAAAAGAATTCTTCTTCTACACACATATATGCTAACTGCACAAACTTTTCAGAGATCAAAAGAAGGGGGAAAAGGACACAAACAGGGACAAGATTATTGAAATAAAGATGAGAATGAGAGAAGGGGGGGGAGGGGGGTACAAACACACACGCAGATTACAGGGAAAAGGTTGGATCTTCGACTACCAAGCGTTTCCAGCAGGTGGAGAGAGACATATGTGCGTATGTCTTCAACTATGATGATGAAACTTTGTCACAGATGGGTGGATTTGTGGAAAAGAGAAGGATCAACTTCCATAATTTCAAGTGAGTTGTTAATTGTTTGTCTCTTCGCTTGCGTTGAGAAGACAGAAAAAAGAAAAGGAAAGAAAACAAATGATGATTGCTCTTTTTTCTGTATGCAGATGGACTGCATGAGATTTGGCCCATCTTTTCTTTCATCCGAATGGTAAATCACATCTCTTCACAGGTGGAAAACATACTTGTCATGCAATTGCATACATGCCACATATACATCAATACGCTGCTCGATATGAAGTTTTGACGTTTTTAAGTTTCTACTGTACTATCTATGACACTCTCTCAAATATTTACTTATATATATATATATATATATATATATATTAAATGTTATAGCTTTAAAATTTGATCCGAACATTAATCGACTAAGATAGTTTATCAAATTCTGATATTTCAGTTTAACACAAATTTATCTGTCTCATTTAAAATACCAATAACTCAAACTATATTATATATTTACTTTCGACACATGAGGTTGAAATCGTTCGGAGAGTCTTTTTCAATTATTGGGAAGGGGAAATGGCATGTGGCTACAATGATAGAATTTAATATTTTATTGCTTCTATTTAGTTTCATATATATATTTAATTCAAATACATTCATCACAACACCTTCAAATTTATATATATATATATATATATATATAATTTAGCAATGTTATTTATCTTCTGTGTTCATCTACGTACTTATTAGTTAAATAACATTTATTTATTTTATGTGATGAAACATATCAAAATTATATATTAATAGATAAATGTCATATAATGGTGAGTACAAATATAAGCACATACAACATATAAATTAATATAGTTCCACGACAACCCCAAGAAAATTACCTAGCATATAAAATGAAATTTATTTTTGAAAAATTTAATGCATAACTGAAAATTGGTTGTTTAGTTAACGGGGGAACTATTATGAAATTAGTTAATTCAAATCCATTTAAACTCTATTATATTGATTTGTTATGTCTTTGAATTGTGAAAACAAGAACTAAAATATTTAATTTCTATTTATTTAAAGATAATAAAAATTATAATAATTGGAAATTACATTTCAAAAAATTAAAATTCTAAAAATAGTTTTATTAAAAGAAATTCAGACCACTGTTGATTTAATAGAATATTCTAGGATGACTCTGTCAAGCCAGGCAAAAATACAAGACATCGGAAGACGATTAAAAACGAACTCTTTAATTTATTTTCTACAAAATCGACAAAAGTAATGATCCAAAAATCATCAAAATAAGCGATTCAAAGCAGAAATATCTGTCTGGGTTTTCGCCTGGCTATAATTGAAACACTCGTCAGTATCGTATTTTCCTTTTGCTTAATCTGTTAGATTGATAATTTTTATGATCATTTATGGGTCTTTTGGTTGGTTGTCGTGTAAATGAGTGGGTGTCTTTTCGTTCTTTTTTTGGGTTTCAATTCTAATGCTCAGTTTATGTTTCTTGAAGTTCTTGCTACTTGGGGGTTTGGATTCTTTTGGTCATAGTCCGTGAAATATGATCAACGATTTAACGCCTTTGCTAATTGGGATCTCTATTTTAGCATTCGGAGACTGAAATCTATTTGAATTCTGGAAATTGCATCAATGAAGGATTTTCTTGTCCCCTTTTACTGTATGTTTTCGTTTCGGAATGTCATGGTAATTTCGATGAGTTTATGCTGATGATTGGTGGTTTGATCTAAATAGTGCAAGTTAAGATGGTTTGATTGGCTAGATAATTCACTGCACTTCATACTTTAATACTTATAATTTGATGGTTTAGTTTTTATTGAAAGAGGTGTAATAGTTTGTTAGCATGATTACTATTCATTCTACTCTTAGTGGTTCATCCTGCCTCCTGTTATTGACCAGGAAACAGAGTTTAACATACGCAGGCTGGTGTAGAGGAAAATTCCACCACATTCGGCTGTGACCAAATTATATCACGGATTTAACTTTAGAAAGCGTGTTATTCCATGTTATCTGCTTTCTTCGTCTGCTCTGTGAACTTGCATGGCTTTGCCCTTGCTTGGACTTCATCGTAAAAGCCAAACAAACAAAGTTCCGTTGTTAATGGACCGAGCAGATATTCATTATGCAGATGAACATGTTATTGAAATTGCTACTAGTAGTGATGCTTCTTCATCTGGCTCCTCCCGTGAGAGGGCATCAAGTGGCATGGAGCAGCAACATAGTGAAGATCGGATGTCTACTAGTTCAAGGGCTCCTCTATATCCTTTAAATGACTCGAACTCAAGGAATTCATCACTACTAAGAAGAGGTAATAGTCGAGGGCGCCAAAGGAGTCCATTAAATTCAGGGTTATGGATATCTGTTGAGCTAGTGCTGACAGTTAGCCAAATTATTGCTGCTATTATTGTTTTATCTCTGTCAAATCATGAGAAACCACGAGCTCCTTTGAGAACATGGATTGTTGGTTATGCATCTGGATGTTTGGCAATTCTTCCTCTTCTCTATTGGCGTTTTAAATATCGAAACCAGGTTTCTGAACAGGTTTCATCTCAACAAAGTCAAGAGTCCTCTCAAGGCAACAATAGTTCAGGTTCTTTGACTGGAAGAGTTATGGGGGCGGAAGATCACTGGACAACAGCAACGACAACTAGAGGCATTCAAAGTAATGGGATGCCAAATCCAAGGTAATCAAAATTTTTGTTTAATCCTTTTGTTTTGTTTTTTTCATGTTATTTATCTCAACACTGTAATGGAATCAAAATCAATACTGTTGTTTTTTTCTTTCTTAATTTCCTTTTTGGGGATGGATCAAGTTGTCGCATTTGTCAATGAAATTTGGATTTTTGAAATTGCAGTTGTGGATACTTAAGTGGTTTTCATTAGTATTGAGTTCTTTGATGTGTTTTGTTGCTCCTTGATTTGGCCTTGTGCACAAAGTGATTTCAAGATTGTAACTTGTTGGCTTGGAGAAAATTTCAAGCAGGAACAAGAGGAAATGGTTGCGAGTCACTGAACGTCGTGGATTATGTGCTGAGATGTTATTTACAACATCGATGCATTTTCTCATGATGTCTCTAGGAATCTTGTTACAAGTCTTGTTTAGAGAAGTCAGTCACAAATCTTGCAGTCATTCGAGAAGAAAGGTTAGATATTTTAATACGGCTTGGACATTGGAATAGCACACATTGACAGAAGAATTAGACAGGTTCCAAATGATAGGAAAAGGTTTCAACAAATATAGGAGAAAAAATCTCTGTATCACAGTTCTCATTAATCTTTTCATTCAATATCATAAAAAAAGAAGGAATTCGATGTGCCAAAATGATATTCCCGTATATACATGAGTGAACTCATTTATAATATTGCAATGGTCGATGATCTTAGAATAACATTTTTGGTCTATACAATCTACTTCTTGCTTCCTTGCGTATTAATATATGGAAAACTTGTTCCTTTCTGAGTTTACCTTATTTCACCTCAATTTTCTTTCCACCAAGAACTAGCACAGACATAAGTTTTGGGTACTTATGGTCATTTATCTTCAGGAAGGTCATATCGGAGTGATATCCATGAAGTGGTACTTTGTCCTGATTATTTTCCAAGGAGATATGTACATGAATGTTAAATAGTTATAGTTTCCTTTGTCTCAGTTAGCGACTTGGAAAAAGTGATTTAACATTGATACCATTTGAAAAAATGATCTAACATTTGATAAATTATTGATGGTATTGTTCTTTAATACTATCATTTATTGCATAGAAACTTGGACCTCTTTTGTCTTGTTATCATGAATAACGCTGAGTACATTGATGAGAGCTAAATGTTTTGGGCTTATTCTTGCAGGCTCAAGAAGTTTGTTGAATACTTCAAGATGGGTTTGGATTGCTTTTTTGCCGTTTGGTTTGTGGTTGGTAATGTTTGGATTTTTGGAGGGCACTCATCTTCAACTGATGCTCCCAATTTGTACAGGTTATTTCCATAATACATATTTTCTACACACACAGAGTCCCACAGATATTGATTTATTTGGTTTCTTATGCTCAACTTCTACAGGTTGTGTATAGTGTTTCTTACCTTTAGTTGTATTGGATATGCGATGCCTTTTATCCTCTGTGCGGCAATTTGCTGCTGCCTCCCTTGTATATTTTCAGTCCTGAGATTCAGAGAAGATGCATATCCAAACAGAGGAGCTACTCAAGAGTCTATCAGTTCTTTGCCAACTTATAAATTCAAAGCAAGGAAAATTAAGAGTAGCAGTAACAAGGAAAGTAGCTCGGGAGCTGGTGAAGGTGGCATAGTGGCTGCTGGAACGGAAAAAGAGCGTTTAATATCAGGAGAGGATGCGGTAGGCTTTGGTCATCTCATGCTAGAAATGCCTAAGTTTTTCATTATACATAGATTTATTTAAATGATTTGACTACTTTGTTCTCCAAAATTCTTTTTTGCTATTTTTGTCTATGGAAGAGCTGTGAAAGACATTGAAGCCTGATTTAGCTATAATTTGAGAATATATCTCTAGGTGCTTGTTGCCTTTATTTTCTGTAAAAATATAAGGTTAGATGCCAATGAATAGATAGATGTTTAGAAAGCAAATTTGTCAGAACACCATATGTAGCATAGACATTTAAATTTATCAGTGTATGTTGAGTTTCTTAGTCAGTACATCACAATCATCTATTACTCGATATAACAAATGCCTAACCCAACTTTAATTTATGTCCTAGATGTTATTGTAATGTTTCATTGAACTTATTTTCTCCAAATTTGACCCCATTCTTGTGGGTTTTCAACCTTAAGAATAAATTTGCACGCAACCTTACTCAATTTATGTGATGCATAAGTTTGCAAGCGAGCTCTTGTGAACCCCAGTAGTTCTGACTAAGAATTATTTGGTTGGTCATTCTGCTCCTCAGGTATGCTGTATTTGCTTGGCGAAATATGTGCACAATGATGAGCTCAGAGAGTTGCCTTGTTCCCATTTCTTTCACAAAGATTGTGTTGATAAATGGCTGAAAATCAACGCTTTGTGTCCTCTGTGCAAAACAGATGTGGTGAGACCATTTTGAGTTCCATGACTCAAGCAACCGCCAGCCTGCGAGACCAAACTATATGATAAAACTCGGTGAATTATATTCAGCACAATATTTCTCTATCGCTGGAGGGTATATACTTGTGTATTTTTGAGTTGATGCCCAAATGCCATGACTGATTGGTCTTTACTGTTGTATATTGTTATTTGCATTCCATAATTTTAAACGTGTACTGTGTATTAGTTTGCATGTGAAAAAGATTGTAGCAGTTTTTAGGTCATACAATGATGAGAAAATTGTTGTGTAACTTGTTACCATTATTTCGTAGAATAATTCAATATGATTGTATAGAATGAGTTTGAAATATATGAAATTTTATTTTACCAATGAAATGTCATATTATATATACCTTTCTGTTCTAAGAAAAATGCAGAAAAAACATATAATTAATCTGCGGGAGTCGGTAGAAAAAACAAGAATCAACCCCTCATCGTTCATCAAACATCCCAAAAGAACCATTGCTTCATGCGTGGATAGATGCAATGGATGCGAAAGAAAAATCTGTCCACGCACCAGAAAAATAAAACTATGAACCCTTTAACCCTTTTAATATCAACCTCCCAGAGCCCGCTTGAGTGCAGCTCGTTGCTCAGTTGTCAATCTTGTGGGGAACTTAACTTCGAACCGGATTTTCAAATCACCCCGTTTCCAAGGCTCCTTCGCAACAGGCATACCCTCTCCTGAAACCAATACTTCATAACCAGGGCTGATGATTTCATTCACTGGGATCAACAAATCTCGATAGTCCAATGTTTTGGCCTCCACAGTTACACCCCAGATCGCTTCTGCCAACGTTACGTTGTAGTTCATGAGTAAGTCATTGCCATCTCTCCTGAATATTGACAAGGTCTGCAGGGAGATGGTTCGGTTGCTCATTTCCTTTGTCTTTAAAAGTAATCTTCGTTCCCTTTTTCCATCCAGGTTTTATATCAATAGTTTAACATATCAGTTTCTCGCGCCAACCTCCTGCAAATAGGATCCATTTTTTTAAAAGGAAGACCCCGTTGAAGAATAGCATTCTTTAACGTTTTGTTGATCTAATTACATTGCAATAATAATTTTGAGGTGCAAAAGTAATGATTTTATATTGTAATACATGCTCTTGAAGTTACGAGGTTTCATGCAATAAAAAGATCATACCTACCCGTTTGCTAGAACCACTTGTCTAGATATCTTCGTTTTTCTTGTTGATCCAGTATACAGATCCTCAAGGCTGCAAGGCAATTTACTCTGCACAGGTGGTCGTTTCTTTACCATGTTCACTCCATTTCCATCGCTATAGTGTCTAAAGTTGTTATCATTTCCACTGTATCCCCCAAACGTCCCTCCATTGCACGAAAACCTCATCGACCTACTGGCTCCCGCTGATCCAAATCCAAATGGGCAACTCCCAAAAAATTCAGCAAAAATATCTTCTGCGTCTCGAGGATTGAAACCGTTTCGGTTTTCTGCCGAACCGGGTGGTGGCATGTCTTTTAGACCTTCTTCACCGTGTTGATCGTAGATTTGCCTTTTCTGAGGATCACTCAAGACCTAAGAATGATGCAAGAATGTTGTTCAAGTGAGAGCGTATAAAGAGGAGAGAAGTTCAAGCACTCTCATTCTTACATTTTTTATCATGTGGATGGAAACTCATGTTATTATACAAAATGACACATGAAGTTTTGCAATAAAAAATGATATTTTAAGGTGTTGCAGGACTCGTTGGCTTCCATGAAACAAGGGCAACAAGAAGAAGATCTCACCGAAATTATTTTTTCTAATGCAACTTAAATACAACTAACAGTTATTTCGTGGTTTAACATAAAACATGGGCAGGATCAAGATCCATTTGTCTGTGTTCGTGTATGTTTTTGAAGGCAAAATAAAGAAATCACAAATAGGCCTCTGAAATTAGCTTCAATTTGGCCTCGGCTTCCTTCTTGTTGGGATTCTTGTCTGGATGCCATGTCATGGCCAATCTTCTGTAAGATTTCTTGACATCATCCTCTGTCGCACCCCTCTACACTTTCAGTATATTGTAATAATCCACACCCATTATTTATTTATTTATCTTCCTCCCTCTTTCTTCAGTTTCCCAATATGGATTTTATTCTCAGATCATCCTTGCAAATCTTTATTGAACTCCATAAATACGTGAAATTGTTGATTTTGAACCATCAACATCTTAATTCAAAAAATCTTGAAGGGTAGTCCATGTTTTTTGTCAGTTTTTTTTTCTTCGAATTTTTCCCTTATCTCTATGATTTCTTCAATAATCTGAACCTTTGATTCTTAATTGAGTTGAATTCATATAAACAGAAGAATAAATAATTTCAGAAAGATGACCTTACTTCTCTTGGGGCATCCGAGCTTTGAATTGTGTTTTGATCGAGGAAGAGCAAAAAAGCGAAAAACAAAAGAATAAAAGGGAAAAAAACATTGATCATATGTTATTTTCAACGGAAGGTGCAAGCCTCCCTTCCCCGCATTTTTTGCGGTACAGAGGAAACGATTTTTTGCTTGTACTTCTCATTTGATATACATCAGCTATTCATTTCTCCGCTCAACAAAACTTCTGAATTTGTCCATGTGGACTTACTTTTAAAATCAGAAAACTCGAACCTTCTTTAAATTTGGGTTGAATTTGAGAATCTTATATAAAAATAAACGATTTGTGTTTCTCTAAAGATCCTCAAGTTTGACTTATTATGTAGTTCATGAAATCAAAGAAAGACGGACATCTTTAATACTAAAGAGCAGTCAAAAGGGACTGGATTATCAAACATGTAGTATCATTAAGATTCAAACTTTATATGTAGTTTTTTTTCCCGATATAAGATTGGTTCAAATTTACATGGTAAGGCGACACACTGCGATTAAATCAAAGAAAATTCACCCCATGAACTAATAAGATAAAATAAAAGATAAAGATAGATACAGGAGTACTGGTATGTTACAAACTGATCTATTACGTCCAAAGTACTCAAATATAACAAGATCTCAGCAACCAAATCGGTCAGGGAAATGTAACATCATAGTAAAGTCCATTTACCAAGAAACTGGACAGGAGATCTGAGTTTATTAACCAACAATGAAAAATTCAGCTCCATTTATAACCAACAATGAAAAATTCAGCTCCATTTATAAGTAGCCGCGATAATCTTTTCTTACCGAACTGGCTGCTGGTTGTAATGGCTTTTCTCTTTCTTCTTCGCAGCTGCGAGTCTTGCACTCCTTGCTGCAGCCTCAGCAGAAGCAGCTCTCGCAGCAGCATCCACATCTTTAGAGGATTTCTTTTTCTTGGAAGATGCCACCCTTTTGAGCCGCTCTTTCAAATCAACTCCAGATGCATCTTCCTCCACTTCTTCAGCTGCAGCGTGTTTTTCTTGTCCATTAGGAAAATCCGAAACATCGGGCTGGGGTTGATCCTGAGGTTCCTTCAGCTCTTTTGCAGCCTTATCCCTCTTTTTCTTCTTCTTTGCGCTTTTTGATTCAGCAGGGGCATTGTCCTTCTCTGCACCTTCATTCAACTGTCCGTCCTTCTTTTCCATGGTGGGATCTGCATATATGTATTAAATAAGAGAAATTCAGCTTGAGGTCCACAGTGTGACAGGGGTATTTAGTGGTTTACAAGAATCCAGGAAATGTAGTCACCGGCTAGCTCATCTTCAGCTTTCTCTTTCTGGTTAATTCCAAAATCAGCCAATAGAGCATCCAGCTCGGCAAGCTCCTTTTTCTTCATCTCCTTCTTGGAAAGCTGCCTTTCTGCCTCTTTAGGCGCTGGAGAAAGTTCAACAGGCTTTTTGGCCGTTAGCTCAGGCTGTGCTAGCACCTCTGCTTCATTTTCAGGCTCCGCTTCATTTTCAGGCTCATCTTCCAAATCGTCATCACCTTCAACAAGAAGTTCATCTTCACTTTCGCTTTCCTGAAATTTGATTGAAAACCGCGGCTAGTTACGAATACAATTCATGCATTTCAAACCAACTTATAATTAACGATTCAAATATTTTGCAAACATCGACGATTAATGTAAATGTTTCTTTCAGACGATAGGGATTTTTGCTGAATGATATTTCGATATTTCTTAATGCAAGAAGCATAAAAGAATTGTTACAGTTTCAGTAGAAAGTCACAGTGATGGTGAAAAATATGTTCGCAATCGGTGCTTCGTAGGCAATCAAAAGTCATAATTAAAGAAGTGGAAGTCTTAACACAAGTCACAAAACCAATAAAAGACTTGGGAAAAGAAGAGCACTATAGGAAATGGTTTTGGTAGGAAATTGAGAAAATTTCATGTTTGATTTCTTAACATTGATAGCGAATCAGCTATCATTATTGTAGCATTCAATAAATATATTTCTAAGAAGACAGCAAGGGTCAAAGTTCGTCCTTTCAACAAAGTGATGCATCAAGCATTTTATTCCCGGACAATGCAGGATCCTTATTTTAAATTATCAAAATAACAATTAATATAATTATTGAGAACTGCACAACTCAAGGGAAAGGGCCAAGAGTACATACCACTCATACAGTCATACCAGATATATATTTGTCTCTTCTGACATTATCAATTCATTAACATCATCATTACACTGTATTAGCTCACATCAGAAGATATCTTGACAGAGAATCACAATCACTAACAATACACATTGATGAATTTCCTATTTGTTTGCTAAAAGAACACAAAACAAGTGGCAAACGATCTTGTAATGACATCATCCAATTTGGACAAATAACAATATATTAAAATATATAATCAAGAAATTTCTGGTAACAGAAACATTAAACCCTAGAAAGGAAAAAGGGCAAACAAGAGCAACATGACAACTCACTAAAGCCAATTCTACTATCCCGTGCTATCACTGAATCAAGCAAATCATATGCTTGTACGATGAATAACAAATGCTAGAGATTCATTCATAAAAAAACCTCCTTAGAATATAATATCAAGATATAGCAAGCGTTAATTTGTTATAGGCCAAAAATGGTTAAATGCAAAGAACAAATGCATAATTTTCGCGGTATGACATTTAACAAGAATTAACCACATTCGAACATGAAGACAAACATGTATAATAAACACATAAATTCACCCACATAATTGCACAAAGAAAACCAATTCCGTATTATACAAAAATCCTTGTTTCCTATACCTCCAGAGGATCAAGTTGCTGCATTTCTTCAGCTTTATTCAGACCAGAACCAGCCCATATCGCTTGAGGAGGAGCAGTGGTCGCGTAGTAATCATCATCATCCTCATCATCCACATCAGCCCACGACTTCACTGTCAATGGTGTCGGAGCCCAGTACACTTGTGGCTTGTCCTCGGAATCCTTCGATATCCCAGAAGCAGATTTTGCAACACCCTTAGAAGAGCTCTTTTCTTTCTCAGATTTTTTCTTCTTCCTCAAACTATCAAGTGCAGCAAAAACATTGGTGTTGCTCGCTGTCAACGATCCCTCGCTTCTCCTGTTTCCACCTCCTGCCATTTTCGTCGTAGCTTTTCTCAAAGATATAAAAAAACCTAAAGAAACAAAGGGGTAAAATTAGAATTCAGGCAAAGCTCAGACGTAGTAACTCCCGATGGTATCAAGAACTTGATTCGTGAATCAAATATTACATATGCTTAACACAGTTCAAAAGTGACTAGAAAAGCAAACAAATAAACAATTGATATGCAAAACTGAATTTTCAAAATTAATCTAAAAAGAGATAAGCATTTTCCAAACCCCAAAAAACAGAACTTGTGTGAATTAAACACCTGAAATCCGATTTCGTGATGATATCAGTATAAAACTCTTAATCAGAATATTTCGATGGATTCGGAATTCCAGGAATTAGGGTTAACTGAGGATTAGGGTTTCGGAGAGGGAGAAGAGACGGGGCCTGGATATGTAAATCAAATGAGCAACTGTGTTGATTTTGTGTGTGAAAAGGCGTAATAGATAGATACAGTCAAAGGTGTGTGTGTATAGGCGGAGTAATAAGGGTTTGTTTGGTGAATAGAGAAATGGAGACGCTGGAAACGGAGGCTGAGATTTGCAGAGCAGGAGAGGCTCGTTTATATCCGCAGCTTGTTCCCCGAACATCCCTTCGGGATTTTCGTATTTGTTATTTAAACCCCCGAACTATTAAAATTATGCTATTTGCCACACTAAGAGAAACTTTTTTGTTTTAAAAAAAACATTATTACTAGTTTTATTAAATTTAAATTACAGATTTAATTTTTCATTATGAAGATAATCGATTTAACATACAAACTCACAGCATCATGTAATAATTTACATCTTTGTCCTTTTTTTTATCATCCCTGTAATAACTTTTTTTGTATTTATCTTAAGATAAATGCAAATAGAGATAAATTATAGAACCGAACCATGATTAGTAACTCCGGCTCGTGGTTCGGTCCATGATGGTTGTCTTGGTGAAGCAACTGGTGCAGAGTGCCTTTCTCCTCCTTGTGAAAAAAAGGCAGCCTCCGTCAGGTGCTGAGGCACGATGATAAGACTTTATATATATTTATTATTAATTTGATTTATATTCAATTAAAAGTAAAAATTAACAAGTATATCATAATTAATAAATCATTTGAAATTAACAAGTATATCATCTCGTTTTACAACTCGATAATATATGAATATATCGGTTACTTGGTCATCAGTACTGAGAAGAGTAATGAATCATTTGAAATTTTTAATCCCACGAGTTTTGGATATGGAATTTTAATATATAAAACGATGTCAAAATATCAAGATGATAATTATGGTTCCATATATTAGTTCACTATTTTCGTAAATTTCAAGATGCAGCGCTTGAAGTTGCTGCTAACTTGGGCTAAAGGAATGAGGAGAGACGTTGCATCTCTCAACACGTTACTTGTAAAAATTCATTTAACCTTTTTTTGTAAAAAAAATAATATGCATAAGCATTACCTGGATTACTCTAATAATCGAACAATTTCGGATGATGAATCAGATCTAGCCGTCCACGTGCACGGCTATTGTTCAATCGAGACCGTCTGTTGCAACTAAAGCACTCGATTTTTATTTCTTGCGGTAAAACTCCAGCTAGCGACACCAAATCGAGACCGTCAGATAAAATATCCAACGCTTGCAGAATATTCCACGTGGCCCAGTTATTTTTCTTTTAAAATTAATATTTTTCCGACTCGAAATTCTTGTTAATCCTTGCCTTCACGGAAATTAAGAATAAAAAAGCAAACCCTAGAAATTTTCTCTCTCTAAGAGAAGAAACAAATCAAAATCAAAATATAATCAGTAAAATTCAATATTAGGGGATTGAAATCAAAACTGAATTTCTCGCATCCTTTTCCCCATATTTAACTCAAATCTGAACAGCACCAATGCTCGATCTCCACTCCACCGCTTGGCGTTTACCGCAATTCCAATCACAGGTAGTATTTATTTGGAAGAGAAACAGAAAGCATTCATGCATGTCTAATTTATGTGTTTGCACGTTTTTTTTTGAGTGATTCATATTGGTTTTTTTTATTTGATCGACTTTTTATAGAAGTTAGTAGTTGTTGGCATGATTGCTGATAATTTCGTGCGCTTTTTTGATTATTGATTGTTGTTTTTTTAATGTGGGCTTGTGTTGGCAGATCTGAATGGCAAATGAAAATAAGGTTGACGGTGTTGGGGCGATTGGGGTAAGGAATTTTTGATGGAAAATAGTGTAAAGAAGGCTGGTGGTGTTGATAGTCCTGATAGAAAATCTTTGGATCTGAAGAGCCTTTACAGCTCTAGGGTTTCTGATGTTGGAGTGAGTAAGAAAGTTTCGGAAGGAAATGATCAGGGGTATGTTAAAAAGAAGAAGAGGAAGAGTGGAAAGGGAGCTTCTTTTAGTTGTATAGAGTTGGATGCTAAGAAAAGTAGGAAGGATGGTGCGAATGACGTGAAATCTGAGCCAGATTTTAGCCATGAATCGAGTGGTGGGAGTAAACTGTTGCATGGCGTTACGTTTGCTCTGGGTAAAAATGGAAATGCTTTTAATATCCCCAAACGACCACGTGGTTTGGTGAGGCGGAAAAAGTTGAGAAGCGGTCAAGTGTCTGAACCGTTGGATCTTTCCAATTCCGACGATTGTGTGAAATTATTTAATGCCAATGCTAATAATTCACCTGGTCCTAAAGACCAATTAGGTAGTTCAGATTCTGTTTTTGCCGTTAATGATGGTAGCTCGAACACGAAATCTGGCATTGACACCTGTCGTTCAAAATTGAAACCCAAGAAGAAGGTGGATTGTAAATCAGCGGCCACGGTCGGCGGTTCACGTTCGAAATTAAAGCGGAAGTCAGTTAATGAAAAAGTTAAGAAAGGCAGGAAAGATAGGTCCAGTTCAGTTGTGCACGCTGAGGATGAAGTTAATCCAGCAGTGGACAACGGCGACACACCTTCTAAAAAGCAGCGACACAACAATAGGAAAAAAAAAGATTCGATAACTGGTAGAGATGGTGGTAAAGCCTTAATAATAAAGTCCGAACCTTCAGTGGGTAGTTCGAAATCAGATAGTCAGTTTGTTTCTTTCCAAGATGATGACGATGATGAGGAGAACCTTGAACAAAATGCAGCAAGGATGCTTTCATCTAGATTTGATCCTAGCTGTACGGGTTTCCCATCTAAAAAAGAATCTTCTGTTTCGCGGACGGCTGATGGATTCTCTTTTCCCGTTTCACCTGGTCAGGATTCATTTAGTCTGCAGGATAACTCAGTTGGTGCTATGGAGTCTGCATCAGTTGATGGTAAGAGTAGAGCTCTTAGACCAAGAAGCGAAGATAAAGGCAAGGGAATGCCCAGGAAACGGCGCCATTTTTATGACATTATTCCCAATAGCCTGGATGCATGTTGGTTTATAAACCGAAGAATTAAAGTCTTTTGGCCATTGGATGAAAGTTGGTATGACGGCCTTGTCAATGATTATCACCCAGAATGTATGCTTCATCACATAAAGTATGATGATCGGGATGAGGAATGGGTTGACCTTCACGAAGAGAAATTCAAAGTTTTGCTTCTTCCCAGCGATGTTCCTTGGAAACAAAAGCCAAGGAAAAATTCTGAAGGGAATAAAAATGCGCACAAAGGAAAAAGTGTTCCCCCATTGAATGATGACAGCAGCATGGAAAAATATCTTGATTCGGAGCCCATTTCATCATGGCTTTCTCGTTCTTTACCTAAATCTTTGAAAAGGCAGAAGACTTCACAAGTTCATCTGCCTCTGGGCTCTCCATTTTCATCCGAGAAAACTGATGAATCAAATAGCAAACTTGCTGATTCAAAGGGAGTTGATGAAGGGCTAGAATGTGAGTCTGTATCCGCTGATAAAACACTCGGTGCTGGAAGTTTTAATCAGTCACAGATGAACGCGGGCTCTTCATTATCATGCGAGAAAACTGACATGAATAGTAAACTTTCTGGTTCAAAAAGATCCAGAAATGAGCCAGATTGCATGTCTACTTCGACGGATAAAATACCTGTTCATGGAAGGCTTGGTCAGTGTCTGACGGGAGCTACCAACAGCTCTCAAAATGTAGTTTATGTGAGGCGGAAATACGACATGCGATGTAAAAGAGGTAGTTCTTTGTCTACAGCTGCCAAATCGGATGGTTGTTCCTCAGGGACTATCACCATTGACCCTGTTCTGGTTACTTTGCCAGTTGTTGAAAAGGAATCTTGTACTGAATATGTGGACTCGGACAGGAAAGTGAGACTGGTTGAGGCCCATGGTGAGTTGGGAATTGATGTTGTGCCAGAGATGCTTCAAGAAATTAGAGTCCGGATATGCCTACCTTTGTTACCTTTTCTGCGTTCACTTGGAACACAATTTATTTGGCTGCTTCATAACATAGTGATGCTGCATTATGGATCGGTGGTGGCTGCCTCTCCTGCTGTTGTTCTGGAGATGCTTTTCGTTGATAGTAATCTCGGGTCAAGGTTTCTGTTATTTGAAGGTTGCCTGAAGCAGGCTTTAGCCTTTGTCTTTTCGATCCTCATTGCGTGTGGTGAACAGGATGAACAATGGAATGGTGATATGCTATTACCAGTGGCGTCAGTGAGGTTCAAACTTTTTAGCGTTCAAGATGTAAACAAGAAGCACACCCTTGCATCTTATAGCTTCTCTGGACTGCAACTTTCGAAGTGGCTTTACTTAGATTCCAAGCTTATGCAGCATTGTCGTCTTGTTAAGCAACTACCAGTCTCAGAATGCTTGCATGATGACATTAATCAACTTGAATGTGTGAATTTTGAGCAGTGCAAGCCTCGCTTGGGTTTAGAGATCTCGTCATTAGAGGTATACCATATCAATACATTCGCGATTAATGGTATCATATCGATCGCACCATTTTGCTCTTTTTATTTCTTTTTTTACACGACACTCCTTACTATTTCCTTTTTCAGGTAAATGAATCCATTCATTTTGTTTTTGGGATGTCTGTTGATAATCTCTTGTTTCCTGGATTGTGATGTAATACCTAAAATCATTTTCTAATTTTTTTTTATCAATACCTCTCACTAAATCGAGCCTTGCCATTTATTTGTGGATGGTGGGAGAATTTAGTTATTCACATGCTTTTTTCAGGTCAATGTGATTATATTTCTCTCCCATTCATTTTCTTCTGTGTTTGTTTTTTCATGATGGTTAGGTGGAGGAGTTTACGCCCATTAATGTTGAAGATGTAACTAGAGAAGACAAATTGCAGACACTGGAGACAGAAGCTCCTGTTTTATGGGGTTTGTCAAGTTGTGAGAAAGATTTAGGAACAGATGCTTTGGGGAGAAACGTTGTTGAGAAAGTCTACTCTTCTGAGAATCATCAGAAGGTCCCTTCTCCATCCACTTCCATTATATCTTCTGCCTCCGATTCTAGGTCTGGTAACAGATCAGCTGGCGTTTTGGTAAACATTCCGTGTTTCGATCAAGCGGACATGGCTTCCAGACAAAACTCTGGCGTGGTTTGTAATGTACATGATAGCTCTGTTCTCAGCCCAAACCCTATGGGTTCCATGCGTTCATGGAAACATGGTAGAAGTAGCTCGATTTCTTCTCCACTTGGAGATATCTCTTCCTCGTGGCCTGATGGGAAGACGAACTTCATTCACAATGGGTTCAGTAATGGACCAAAGAGGCCACGCACTCAGGTTCAATATACACTGCCTTTTTCAGGTTATGATCTCAATTCTAAGCAAAAAATACAAAACAATAAAGTCCTGCCTTGCAAAAGAATAAGGAGAGCTAGCCAGAAGCGGATACCTGATGATTCTAAAGGTAACCAGAAATATTTGGAGTTGCTAGGGTGTGGTGCAAATGTTTTGGTCACCCAGGGAGATAAGGGATGGAGAGAAAGTGGAGCACATATTTTCTTAGAAGTTGCGGATCGCAATGAATGGAGACTGGCCGTCAAATTTTCTGGAATTACGAAATATTCATATAAAGTCACTCATATTTTGCAGCCTGGCTCCACTAACCGCTTCTCACATGCTATGATGTGGAGGGGGGGGAATGACTGGGTACTGGAGTTTCCTGACAGGAGCCAGTGGGCGCTTTTCAAGGAGATGCACGAGGAGTGTTACAATCGGAATATTCGTGCTGCTTCAGTGAAACAAATCCCTATCCCCGGAGTGTGGTTGGTTGAGGAGAGAAATGATTGTGGAACAGAAGTCCCTTTTGTCCGGAATCATATGCAGTATTTCCGACAGGTTCAAACTGATGTTGAAATGGCGATGGACCCGTCTCGTGTTTTATATGACTTAGATAGTGAGGATGAGCAGTGGTTGGAGGCAAAAAAGAAATGTACCTACAAACATCCATGTGAAGAGATGTCTGACGAGTTTATGGAAAAAATAGTTGACATGTTTGAAAAAGGTGCATATATTCAGTGCCGTGACAACTTCACAGATGCTGAAATTGAAGAGCTTGTCATGGGAATAGGTTACTTGGAAGCAGCAAAAGTTGTTTACGAATATTGGCGACAGAAAAGGGAGAGAAAAGGCATGCCTTTGATAAGACATTTACAGGTACAAAAAGCTGGACTTTCTTCTAAAAGTTCGAATTATTTTCATGTTAATATGTATTATTCCACGGGTGACTGAGTAGAACTTTTAATTCTTGCATTGTCTTCTCGTGAAAGAACATATTGAATTTCTTTTAGAAGTGATACCTGAGTCAGAAATATGGTTATCCCGTGGAATAAAAGTGTAAAGATCAATGTAGCTACTGAACTTTTCCAAAGGACGATATGCTTTGTGCTGTTAATGCATGTTCCGTGTTTTAACTCTCGGGTTCAATCCAAATTTTGGTTGAGCTCCTTACATTTTGTCATGTATGATAACGTTTATTCATCGTCACTTGTTTGCATCTGAATCCTTCATTCCAGCTAATGAGGTGTCATTTCAGTCAAACGGTTTGTAGATCTTGTTGACATTGTGTTGGACATCACAGTGCCTGGTTTAAAAACCCCATTTCCTTCAGTTTATTTTCTTCTGTGAGGTTATTTATTTGTCAATGCACATAAGACATTGGTTTTTATCAGTGTTCTAAATAGCGATCGACCGCCGAAACATTCGACCGGCCCGCCTTTGTCTAAGGCAGTCCAATGCTATCCGACGGGCGAGCAGGCGGCCGATAATTTTAAAATCCTAGTCAACTGTCAAAGTCAAATAATTTCAAAAACCAGTTAAAGTCAATCAATTTAAAAAACCTTAGGTATAATAAAAACACATCTCACTGTCTTTTGTATTTACTTTTGGTTTCAAGTGTCCTCCACCATCGGCCTCAAACTATCATCAGCCGTCGCAACCATTAGCCGTTGTTATTTTGCATTTATATATCTATTTGTACTTTGTCTAGATTATATTATATTGTATGAAACTTTTTTTTATGGATAAACATTATTTAATTACATATATTACATAAAATATGATATTTTTTGTAATTATATTACATGATTAATATAATTATCTATAAAAAATCGTTAAAAAAATCATTCGTCTAGGCGGTACGCAGGACCGCCTTGCCACCGCCTCCTACCATTTACAACATTGATTTTCACTTATCAAGCTCCAAACTTTAACATTTATGAATTTAACCATTTTGCGTAATTATAGGTACCCAATCTAGTCCAAAGCATTTATAAAACATTCGTCACTTTATGGTGTCGACAGAAGCATATTGAATCTGTTGGGATATCTGTTTTAGCCTCATCTTGAAATGCTGACTATTACTTGTTATTATATATATTATATGAAGTTGCTGAACCGTCTTTATATTCAGCCTCCCCTTTGGGGCCAATATCAACATCAGCTGAAGGAATGGGAGCTTGGTGTTGCCAGGGGCAATGCTTCCTTCCCTGTTTCCCACCTTGAAAAACCATCCATGTTTGCTTTCTGCCTTAAGCCACGGGGCTTGGATGTCCCTAACAAGGGTTCAAAACAACGGTCTCACAGGAAATTTTCAGTTTCTGGACACCATCATACAACTTCAGGGGATCATGACAGTCTTCACAATTTTGGTAGAGTTCTCTCTCCTCTCAAAGCCGCATATACCCATCATTTGTCTCTTTGGAATATGTATTTGTTTCTTTTCTTATACAAGTATTATGTTTTTCTTTCTACTTTCATGACTTATTTTTGACTACTTTGTCAGGGAGGAGACCAAATGGTCAGACTTTTGGAGATGAGAAAGTGTTGTATGCAAATACTGTACATGATTATTCTGATGTTTCACCATTACTTCAGGCTTCAACTAGGTTATGGTCTCCCCGAGATGTATTTTTTTCATTGAGTACTAATGTGCCTGAGTGGAATCGCAACCAAAAGGTTTACAAGTACAATCCGACGAATCTTTCTTTAAATAACCAGCAGATGATGTCCTACAGCCAAAGGACAATAGGAAATAGAAATGGAGCTCACCAGTGGAACATGGATTTGCCTGAATTCTCCAGTCAAAAGAACAACTTTTTTGATGGAATCCATAGGCCAGGAGTGGAGCTGTTGAAGTGTTCAGATCTTTATGAGCTTCGGTTACGTGATGCATCACGTGCTGCACAACATGCACATAAATTGGCTAAGCTTAAGAGGGAAAATGCATATAGATTGTTTTCTAAAGCAGAATTCGCTATTCACAAAGCTGTGGTTGCTCTAATGAATGCTGAGGCAATCAGAGCTGCCAATGAGAACTTTGATGGCGATAATTAGAATGAGCCTTGGGCTATTATTATTTGTGAAAATTACTCTCATCAGCGGGATGCTGCAGTTGTGTGAGCTTTGAGGTTATGCAGCCTTTTCAAGTTGCATGTTTCAGTTGAGCATCGTCGTGGCCTGTGCCGAATATGTGCCCGTCTCTTTTGGTTCATTGAATATATAAATGTTATTTGTGTCATGATGGCTGGGCAGTTACTAGAAGGGCGAGTATACTTATGCCTAGCCTGATACATTGGTCTCCAGGCAACCTAATTTTCTTTATGAGCACAGTTTTGGTTCATGATGCTCCAGCTTTTATATGCGCACATTTACCCCCTCAGTAGCAGGTTTCTTCCCTTTTCTATTCAAATGCGACTCTTATGATGCTTTTTAGAAGAAGGGGTGTGTCGAATTTTGGTTGTCAATCATTGTATATAATTTCTTTTCTCCAGTTTAACCATTGAACCCTAGTTTCAGTGCTAGATAGTCCTGATAGTACAGCACATTTCTTTGAATGAACTACATTTATAAACTTGAGTGTAAGGTTTGGAGCCTCGAAGTTGCTTTATTAAGCAACTACATTACTTGGTACTGGAGAAAAGCTCATGGTTTGAGTATTTAGTCTGTTCGGGATTCATCATGATTAACAAATGGCATATGATTTTTTCCTTCAAATATTCAGTTTGTTGGATTTTCGTTTGTTTCGTTGAAAACATATCGTCTTTGTGATATCTTGATACTGCTCCTGAGCAGAATACCAACTCTTGAACAAATGAATTTGATGGGAGAAGTGTTTTCATCTTTTCCTTGGTGATTTCTCTAATGTTATTTTAGCTGTTTTAACAATTGGCTATCATTCCACTTTTGACAGCGTAGAGAGTTCATGCTAAGCTTCTATTTGCTACGTGGTTTGGTGGAACTTATGTTTTGTATCCCAGTGGGAGCTGCTTGTAAATATGGAATGTTCATCCATCTAGTCGAGTTCTATGCGGTTATATTTTATTTTTCATAATATTCTAAACAGCAGCTACGGAGTATATGCCTACTTTGAATTTAGAAATATTAGAAGGTTCATTGTGTTCTTGAAAATAAACTTTAAGAGCTGTGCAACAGTGTGAAATCCACGGATTTATAATTATGATGTAGTGTTTAACTAATGTTATTTAAGAATTGGATTTGATAGAGAAATTTAATTTTATGTGTTATTTAAAAAAATTTCTTTTACTTATCATTTTTAAATCTCTCTCTTATTAATAATTATTAATAGTCACGTATTATTTATACATGATATATAAAAAATGATTTATAAATATAAGGAATATATATTTTTTATTAAATAAATTTTTTGATAATGAAAAAAAAGTTAATAAAAGAATTGAGATAAATTCATCGAATTATGATAAATTAGGTTTTCAGTATTTAAAAATAATTGAGGATCATAAAAAAAAGAAAAAAATTACATAATTTTTAAAATATATGAATATTTTTAAATGTTTTCAAAATAATTTTTTCAATCATACGATAAAACATGTGTGAATTAAATGTATTGTTTTTTTTTTTTTTGAGAAAATGATATTTTAATTAATTTTCAAAAAAGCAAAAAAAAAATTATATTGTTAATATATCTCGAATACCATAAAATCTTTTTATATTTTTATTTTTATTAAGATTTTATTTAGTTGTCACGTCAGATTCAACAAATACCAATTCCATTTTAAAACAATAAAATAAGAATTAATTCTAAATCCCACCGAATTCCATTTCGAAAGAGAAATAACTGAATAACCGCAAACTCCCTCCTCACCTCTGCTTCTTCCCATCCGAGGAAAAGCCATCAAAGCTCCCGCAGAAAGGGGAAAAACTTCCAATAATCATGCGCATTTGAAGAAGAATTTTCTGGTGAATTTTTCACCTTTCAGTCTATAATCCATCATTGGTTTAACTGATGCAATTATTCTTGATGGTATTTCAAGAAAACCTATAAATTTCGGTTTTGATTTATGGTTTTAATTTAGCGCAATGGAATTTATACAAATTTTAACTAGGTTTCTGTCTCATTATCAAAGTAATTCCTTTTTTGTTGTGGGCATTTTTGTTGTTTGTAGAGGTAGTGATTGTTAAGAAAAAGCTTAAACTGGAAAATACCATATGACAAATTTCCCCACCGGTTTGAGACCCACAAGAACCTGCAGGGAAAACCTGAAATGGGGATTGAGTTTACCGATTTCTTTGGGTTCGAGTCGGAGAATTTTTAAAATTCTCAAAAAATTCGGGATGAGAGATCAGGGCAAATACGAGGGTAGGTGTGAAATTCGGAGACGGGATGGGAAACCCACCCCGCCCCGCCCACCTACCTCATTGTCATCCCTACTCCTTTGATAAAAGAAATAGAAAGGATCGAAAATATCATTCGTGGTCTTCTGAAGCAACCGGAGAATAAGAGATGCCTTAACTGCAACAGTTTGGTATGCGTTTAAATTTAAAGATTAAAAGAAATTTTACCAAATCTAATCTGTCTCTATTTGTGATATATCAGGGGCCTCAGTATGTTTGCACCATTTTCTGGACATTTGTATGCACGAATTATAGTGGAGTACAACAAGTTGTATTTTCCAGTAATGTATAGGAATATGGAAAGGAGTAAGAAACCAGTAATTTTGACCGAGGGAACGACTCCAAGAACTTATATTTATAGAGAAATAATAAAAAAATGAATCATTTTTTTTCTAGGTCTGGCTTTTTGAGCAACGAATAAATGACTGAAATGATTAATCACAATCGGGAATCACGCATCGAGTAAAATCAGTGTCAATGGCAAAGTTTAGTGCAGAAGAAGTCGGTGCTCTTCAAGCTGGAGGAAATGAGGTTCTGTTTTTCTCCTGGGATGTAAATGTAGCTTCCTGATTTTGGTCCTGTAACTAACTGATCTATCATTTTACAGCGAACAAGGCAAATTTATTTCAAAACATGGGATCCACAGCGTATTTTTACTCCGAAACTTCATCGGGTGCTGTGGAATAACTCATTTGCGGTTCTGCGGCTACTGATGATGGATCAAGAAATGCAACTAAAATTTTTCTTCTGAAACCATCTCTGAATATTTGTTTGAAATTGTGAAAAGATTTGCCTGGGCAGGGAATGCGGATTCTCTCCGCAACTTAGAAGAATCCCACCACTATTTGATCAATTGTCCAACAAGAGTATTGAGGTTCCTAAGCCTATAGTGAGTGGTCATTTTGTCTCGGATTTGCGATCGGAATTAAGGAAGGAAATCGTAATATACAAGTCCCACTCTCTAGTTCATACCATGAGTCTAGCAAGATATCTGATGACAAGAATAGGGATCACAGTTTCAGTTTTAAAGGGCTTGAGGATCCTTACACTGGAGAGCAACCCACAGCATATTCGAGAAGCACATATCTTCAGCCATTTTTGCCAATTCCTTCTTCGGATAATTTGCCCAAACCAGTGAAAACTCAACTATCGGTCACTATCAAGAAACTTTATGCGCGCGCAGAACACAACCAGATTTTGAAGGAGTACTACCAAACATGCCATCTGGAACATTTTTACAGCCGCATCCCTCACCACATACAATATCATTTTCTCCACGAGCTGCATCTTATCCGATAAATTTGCCTCAAGGTAAAACGTCATTTTTTTCTCATCACTTCTAACGTTCTTTATCATCCATATAAATGTTATATGCTAATTCTTTTTTCATTCATGTAATTCCACATTTTCAGGGGCTTATTTAAGACAGCAACCAAATAACATGCCATGTATTACTAGGTAATAGTAAACTCAGGCTTCTCTAGAAGTCGGTTAAAACTTTGAACTTACAAACTACATGCTGTATCGTTTTCGAGAGTTGATAGTTGCACTCCATTTTGTGTTATCTACACTTTACGTATAAAATATGTGTCACTGCAGTAAACAAGGGATTTCTGGTGGCTCTAACGATTACTTTGCATCGGTCAATGTCAACCCAATCTATCAAGCGAACAGAGAAGAATCCTGGCAAGCTGCACCTCATACACCATCATGTGGAGTAAATCCATTCGGATAATTTTAGCTAAAATTTACTCTGATCCAAGGCTTATTTTTAAACTTTTCACTGACTGAATAGGCTGGCCCGAGCTGCTAAATACTCTAGTTAAAACATTTCTTGCCGTGCAAAATGGCTGGAATTGTAAATGAAAATTGTGAGCAGCAGATTAAAATTTTATACATAACTGCAGCTTTAACTTTTCTTGAATATTTAAATTCTCTCCCCGAACTGCCAATTTAATATTCTCTGCCAGGTGTAGAGAAAGTTCTTGCATTGAATATGAGAACTATGCACATTTGGTTTGTGTAAGAAATAAAACATGGTTACCGTGATTTTTCTTGAGAAGTTGGTCAATTATGTTTCTTTTCCATGTTATCATAGTACCTTTGAAGGGGCGAAGCTAAACCCTTCCTGTTTCGTGATTGTAGGAGATAATTGCAAGAAATACCATGTGAAATTTTTGATGAGCTAATAACTCTATGTGTAACGGATTTGAACATTTCAGTCTCTCAGTTAATGCGCAAATTGTGTCAATATCTTTTTGAAAATTCTCGTTGAGCTAATACCTCTATAACAGATTTGAACATTTTAATTAATCTTTTATATATTTTTTACAATGCAGACCTATGTTTCTATGAGAAAATTACGTCAAATACCTATCAACGTTGTTTCGTGTATTTTATTCTTATTTCGCGTTCAATATAGGATTTACTGGCGCAATTAAATCGAAACAATAATGAGAAACTTTGATTTGTAGTAGAAAAGAGAATTTTTGATAATTAACAGGCTAAGATGTTGAACAATTTCAAATTCTCGTTGAGCTAATACCGTTAGTCGGGTTACAAATGAGGATATTAGTTCAACATATTAGTCAATTAATTTCCAAAAATACTCATCTTTTTACTACAAATCAAAGTTTTCCACAATTGTTTTGATTTAATTACTCCAATTAATCATAAAAGCACGAAAAAATGTTGATAGGTATTTGACGTAATTTTTTTATAGAGTTAGGTTTGCATGTTAAAAAAAACAGAAAACTAAAATGTCCAAATCCGTTAAAGAGGGGAGTATTAGCTCAACAATAATTTTCACAACAGTGACGATTTGAGTATTAATAGAAGGATTGAGATGCTCAATTCCGTTACATATAAAGTATTACTTCAACGATAATTTCATGAGTATTTGACACAATTATCTCATGACTGTAGGGACATGATATTTTATTAGTTATTTTAGCAATATAATTCTTCTCCAACAATCTTTAGTCGTTTCCCATATGAACTCTCAAAATTTTTCGCAAAATTTCCAACTAAATTCACAGAGGGCTCATGTCTTACAAAGAAAATTATAAAACAATTATAACGGCACCAATCACTTTATTTTTTGGAACAAAACAATCATCAAAAGCAAAATACAAATAGTTTTTTTTAAAAAAAGAAAGAAAAATACAAATGTGGCATAACAACGAAATTATGCACTCAAACACAACATCGCCGCAACAAATTACAAGGAAAAAAGAAACACCATCAATTTGGACGTATTATGCAAATACAGTTTTCTATGGATTTCGATGATACCAAAATGTAGGCCAAGACTGGCCCTTTTCCAATTTTCTCAACCTGAGAAGGAAATGCACAACCATCCCACAAAGGAACCCAAGTGCAGCACTCGATCCCACGAGCGAAACCGCGGTGCATATGAGCATCACAAGCGACTCCTCCTTCGTGTTCATATCCCTGGAACAAATGGCTAGCTCGATACCGGCAAACAACAGGAGGACTCCTAAAACACCAACAGGGAATTGATCCAGAATCTTGACCAAAGAACTGCCTAAAACCAATCCCAAAACCAACTTAGCCACGCCAAGTAATGCCACACATCCCCCACTCCTCCCACCAAACTTGTACTGCCCGGCTAACCCTCCGGCCCCATGACAGCACGGCAAGCCACCAAACCAGCATCCGACCAAGTTCATCAACCCGACGGTCATCGACACCGATGTTGCAGAAACATCCTTATCTGGGAAAAGATCGGTGGACAACTTGCAAACAGCAATGACTGAGTTAAGGACTGATAAAGGGAGTTGAGGGATTGTTCCTTTTATGAATCCTTCCTTCCAAGAATGCTTGGATATCTTAACAACTTTTATGGAAGACGGCCCAAATTTGAAGCCTTTAACAGCTTTAGGCCCTCTTATAATAGCCAGGATCACGCCCAACAAGAAGATAATGAATGCAGAAGGAAGTGAAGCTATGTTTTTTCTCAATTTTCTCCTCCAAGAACCACTTCTGCTCGAATCATTAATTTCACAATCATCATTTTCGTCACCAGCACCATTGACAATTATGATGAAACAAGCACAAATGATAGACAAAAGCAAGCCATCCAGCCCCAACCAGTGCCTATCTCCTGCAGTCTTCGACTTTGCGAAATTCTGCACAGTTCTAATGTACTTAACAGCAGTCATCGCAAATGATAGGCCTTGTGCAAGCTGAATTCCCCTGACGACGGGTAAGGGAATCAGCTTATACACAAGCTTCATCAGACCTGTCACGCCCAACAGGAAAAGTATCCCCCCCGTGCAAATTCCGGCGGCCATCACCTCCGGAATCCCGAAACTGGGGTTCGAAATGGCTACTGCGGCTATTGATTTCATGGGCTGGACAGGCATGGGGACACCGTAGATTGCACCGGTGACAAAGTTGTACACACCGGTGAATATTAAGGTCGTTCCAAGATCGAGATTCTTGGCTAGAGTTAAGGCCAAAACTATAGGAATGTAGGTCCCCAAGTCCCCCATCGCGCCATTCAGTTCGGCCCATTTGGACTTGAAAATCAAATTTTGCTTCACCTTTTGCACGACATGCAGTGGGCTGAGAATGGGACTCCTTCGATCGGTTCCGGCGGGGTCTTGAGATGGGTTTTGGAATTCCGGATCCATCGTTGTGAAAGGTGGCGAGACTCTGGGGAGTGTTTGCTGCATTCATATAAAGTTCATCCAACACCGTTTGAATCCAGCTTACTTCAATGTCATTCTTTTGGAGAGAAAAATATTGAATCAATTATTTACCTTTTGATTTGTTTGATTTTATGCCCTTTTTATGTTAATTTGAATAACGTAAAAAGTAAATTATTTTTTAAACTTCAAATAAAAATATAATCATATTGCTAAAAATAAATAACTACAAAATATATAATAAATTTTTTAAACAAAATTAGATGTCACGATTTAAAACTTAACTAGATAAAAAAATAATTTATTGTTAGTTGTATTAACAAAAATAATGAATTATTAAATTTTAAAACTCAGTAATCGACATTTCAAACTTGTATTTAACATAATATTGGATATTTATATTTTTTATATGATTCAAATAAAAAAAACAATGGTAATAATAAAAATAATTAGTTATATAAATAAATTATTAATAATAGCAATAATGTTATAAATTCTTTTATTTAAATAATACAAATTACAAAAAAAATTTAAATATACCAAAACATAGAAAAAATATTTGAAATTTGGTGCCCAAATTTTACATCTTATATTTAACAAAATAAAGAATTATTATAATTTTCATATTATTCAAATGAAAATTAATATTCATATAAATATTTATTTACATAAATTTATTTAGTTGTAATAGTAGTATATAATAAATACTTTTAGAAAAATAAAGCCAAGAAAATTATACCAAAATATATAATAAAAATGAAATTTAGTTTCCGAGATTTGGAAATTAATTAGATGAAAATAATTAAATATATATATAAAATAATAATAATTGAAAAAATGGTATAAAATTTTTATTTAATAATGTAAAAATTAATCATATTTACTAAAATACATAATAATAAATAAAATTTAGTAGCGAGATACGGAATAATTGTATATTTTGTATAACCTGCTATGTAATCACAAAACAAACCACAGCAGCCCCGAGGGACAGGGGTCAAAGCCCAGTACAAAGATCAAATAAATTATAGCATAAATAAGTGACATGCAATGAAATCAATGCAATGCAATGCATGTTGGGTACCAATAATCTCAGATATCAAACTGGATCCAAAGAAACGATAGCAACAACTGTTGCCACATGTGCCAGGGGTGTGACGTGTCAAATACGCCCTCGGCCCTGCACATCTGTGTCAGGGGTGTCAGTCTGCAGAACTACTCGGCCCTTCCGCTACTCATCAGATGTGTGACGCTTAAACGCCCTCGGCTCTGATGTCTAAATAACTCATACAAGAGTAAACAGAAATCTCAGAAACAACGGAGTCATGGCTCGATATGAATGAGTGCTCAACAATGCACATAAATCCACAGATTATTCCAATATATTTAAAAACTCACATTTATTTTTAAAAAATTGAGGAATAATCTTAAAATATACCCAAAGAGCACGAAGAGCACATAAACACATAATTCTAATAAAATCACATCAATTAAATTACACGTCGTTATAGACGCTGTAAAGAATCGATCAATCCGTACCTTATCCTTCAAATTAAATTACCACAATCGTTAATGAACTCCTTGGAGCTTCCTGGCTATTAAAAACTATAAATAATTTATTTCCATCAAATAAAGATTCAAATCTTAGCCAAAAACAAGTTACTAATTCCAGCTTGGACCTAAGCTCGGTTTTAAGGTCATAACTCAACAACAACTTAACCAAAACACACTTAACATACATGGCTGAAATTCTAAATCAAAATCCCATATTTCATCAGAAGACATCAGAAAGAAATTCAATTATCTCAACACCGAAAAACGCCCAAAACCAGAAACCATGAGAAATGAGTTCTGTGACAGATCCATGTTTGACATCTATGAGTATAAAATTCATATCTAAATCATCGTTGACTCAAATAGATATCTTGTTCCAAATAAAAAAAAAAATTGATGTTCAAGTAAAACAACTAAAAAAAGACAACTAATTTTTCAGACTTTTAACCTAGAGTAGATCTCTTGTGAGACGGTCTTACGAATCTTTATATGTGAGACGGGTCAATCCTACCGATATTCACAGTCAAAAGTAATATTCTTAGCATAAAAAGTAATATTTTTTCATGGATGACCCAAAGAAGATATCCGTCTCACAAAATACGACCCGTAAAACCGTCTCACACGAGTTTTTGTCTTTAACACAAAGAGGGATGAAAGATTATACTGAAGCAATTTGAAATGTATGTCTACTGTTTTTCTTTCTTTTTTTTTTTTTTGTTGAGAAACACCACTCCTATATTGATGGAAAATTTTATATTAGTATTTTGATGGCTTGATATTATATAAATAATGAAATCATATATTTATTATAATACTAAAAATATATATATTGTTGGTCACGAAAGAACATAACATAAAGTGACCCTTACATTGATAATGGGCCACTTTTCCATAACAGCCGCTTAATGAGGTCTGAGGCATCTTCCAAGCTCTTTTGACTTTGGTGATCAAGTCACTATTTAGAATTATATAATTTAGAGTCATATCATTTTAATCCTATTTTACGAATAAATTTTATATAAAAACATGGGATGCACATAATATAAATTAGGTTCAAGATACCCTACGGATACTTAACACGACAGTCAATTTAATAAATCATGTTTTGTCGCATCATCGCTACCAACATTAATATTACAATATGTTAAAGACGTAAATACAATCAGGAGATCGAGTAATTGGTATTTTTTAAACCGAATCAATTCACCAAATGGATTCAATTCTAAGGGTTAAAATTAAGATAGAATAAATTTTTGTAACTATTTTGTGTATATAACTTTCCAAATGACCCACTAATTTTGTTTCTGATCTTTATTTAATAAGTAACATTTTTTTCGTCAGTGATTAATTGATTGAGTGTATAATTATATGACCCATTAATTTTCATCAGTGATAAATTTTTGTAACTATTTTGAATGTCAACCCTGAAAAAGGGTCCGTTTGTTGGGAATCTAATTGACTGGTTGGCATTAAATGTGACTTTCTCGAGAATAATTATGATATACACCTATTGATTATGTTCAGATTTTTTTTTTTTTTTGGTCGATTTTTCGAAAGATCATTTATTGGGGTTTTATTAATATTTTTTTCCAGTAAAACAGAAATAAATATTTTAAAATTAATGGAGATAATTTATTTTCTTGGAGTGTATGGGGATGCCTTAGATTACAAATCTCCATATAAAAATCTGACTGTATATTTCAGTTCTGAAATTAAAATATATTCTTTCTATAAATGTCTCATTATGGTTGAATGTTTGACTTTTTTGACATTTTATGGACTGATATTTTAAAGTTAGAAATTGTTTTGTAAAAGAATAAACAGATCATATAGAAAATGGAATATTTATGCGGAAGGAAAGCACTTTATGGTTCATTTTTAAGGCTAAACTAAACTAAATAGCTAAAAGTATGATTCTCTCCATCATTATTCGCAATCTGCTATGATCTATGCTCACCAATTGCTGAGTCTAATTTTTTTACTTTTTAACAAATAAATATGCTTCGAAATCAGACCAATCAAAACAATGATCAACATCTTCTGTGATTAGACAACTGGCTATTAACATAATTAAATATTGATTAACAAAATAGTTTATTGGTTAATTATCATGTAAGCACAAATATATTCATGCTATCTGTAGCATGAATATATTTGCATGAATATATTTGTAACTTCGTTACAAAATTTTAATTATTCGATCATTGAAAGTGATAATTAATCCTAATTGTTATTAACTTACGCAGCGTTTGGTTTGGGTGATTAGGTGTGTTTATTTTTTTTAACCCACCTAATCACATGTTTGGTACGTTTTTTATTTAACCAAGTCAATCCCTCCTATGAATGATTACGTTATATTAGGCGTGATAAAATAATCATTCATCAACACCTAGGATTATTTATATCACTCTTAATTCATCCTATTTTTCCAATTTTACCCTTCTCCTAAATCCAAGCTCACAACCACTTCCCTCCACCGACCGCCGGCCGACCCCCGCCGACCATCGCCGTCCTCCGACCACCGCCGACCACCGCCGACCGCGCTGCCGCCGACCACAGCCGCCCGTTGCCGACGCCGACGGGCGACCGGCCGCTGCTTCCTCATGTCGGCCGACCGCCGGCCGATAGCCGGACCGCCGTCGTTGTCGCCGCTGTCGCTTTCGGCCGGCCGGCCGACGTCGACCGCCGCCGCCATAAAACTGGAAGGGCAATTTTGTCAATTCATCAAAATATTATTATTTATCACATTCTTAACAATTATACCAAACATAATATTATTTTATCATTATCTACTTCAATCATTCTTTTTATCATTTTTCTCTTAATCATTTCATTATTTTATCATCCAAACCAAACGTAGCCTTACAGTTTGAATTTGGTTAATTAATTGCCGTGTAAAAATATGCTATTTTTTATTATAATAATAAAAAATATATATAATAAAGTACCGTCTAAACACATCACATTATAAAACATGTCAACACATGATTGAAACAATATATACAAACAACTTATATCCACGAGACATACCCTGATATATAAATAAATATATACACAGGGATAGACAAATCAACCATCAACTCAAATGTGACTCCATCCAAAAGTATCATCTCAAGTCTCCTGATGACATGTGGTATCTGTCATTATCCACACATAAAAACAACAACAATCCACTTGGGGGGTGAGCAAATGTCTCATATTGAACAACTATAATATAACATATATCTATAAAATGATATGCAACCCATGTATGTCGTAAATATATCAGGTCAGTTACTCATCCACTAGATCAAATCGCTATCAAATCATCAAAGCTCGAGAGACACACCAACCTCAGTCACAGTGGCTCAAATGACGTATGTTTTTACGAGCCACATAATCCCAAACATAATATCATGTTCAAAACTCATGAATCAATTTACAATCCGATGATATCAAAGTATTCAAAGATCATAGTTCAACATGCATGACATACATATATAAAAAATGATGTCTATTAAAAAAATATTTATTTTACCCATTCATATATCAATCATAAATGTCATGTATGTCATGTCAATTCAAATAAGATATGTAGACATAATTTCATTCAAATCAATCAAATCATATATCAAATAATTCATTTACTCGTCATATGTTATTCGGTCTCCATATGATTTTTTTTATTCCAAATTGGTGTGGTAGTTTCAATATATGGAATTCCGATACAGAAGATTGATCTATACAATGTCAAGGATATATTCAATCCACTTGTCTATTCAATCCATCCATTCTTCTTCTTCTTTTTTTTTTCTTTTTAGACAGAATAATTAAATATTCTAATTCCTTTTCAATAAAAAATATTTCCATAACATATAATTATACATTCCGATTCAACGGTAATGATTATTAGCTAAAACAATGAGACTTTTAATTATTTAATCTTATTAATTTATCTCATGAAAGTTTCTCTAACGTAATATAATCTCATTCATGCATTTTGAACTGTAGTTGTTTATTAAGCTTTTATCTAAACCATATGGTTACTAAATTAACCACATGTATCCAAAACCAAGTATTTAGTGAATTACAAAACTAAATCTCGCGCACAAATACCTCATTAGTTATGGATGCTGTTGAGTGTAATAATTGTTCATGTTGTTCGTAAAGAAATCGAAACGTAATGTTTGTGTTGTTGTACAATTTAAAATATTTGAATTACACAATTAACATCAACTATAACTTTTGGTAAAATAGTTATAAGTACTAGTTTAACATGTTTAGAAATTAATAATAACTTAATTTCTCCACTATAACCTAAATTACACGATTTTCTCAGCTGGTTTGGGACCTTCAACTACGTTCCTAAGTTTACTAGCAAGAAGCACGTTGTGTAAAAAAAGAAAAAAAAAAAAAAAAAAAACTACGTTCCTAAGCTGCTGTCTAAAAGATTAAGAAGCAAAAGTGTGTATCTATCGCTTAGTTCTTTGTGTTTCCAGATTTTCTATACAATTAAAAGATATCAAATTGCAATTCAGAAGTTGAAACATGATTTTCTAGTTAATTCCATTACAAATAAATTAAGAAATTCGAGTTATATATGACAACTACAAAGTAATAAGAATGGGAAAGTAAAAACAAACTCTTAAATATAATATAATGAAAAATGAAAGGAAATATTAATTAATGAATAAGACAACATGCACAACAAACTCTAAATAAAAATCTATAACAACCAATGACATCATAATTTTCATTATATATACATATAATTATTTATAATATCTATAGAAAATAAAATAAAAATTTTATTATTAATTATGAGAAACTAGGACATTTCTCCCCAGCGATTAAGATAAATACTGCATATAATACTGCTTCAGTACTAATTTGAAATAAACAAATGAGCAATTTCGAATGTCTGATTTACTTATTTAATTATGTGTGATGTAAAAAAGCTTTTAGAAAAATACTATACATGCAAATTTAACATCATATTTTTGCTATTATTTTAATTTTTTATTAGAATATTTAACTGATTAATTTATGCCATATAAAATACGGCGTGCATGCGCGTGCTACATGCTAATTTTTATAAATAAATAAAAAAAATAGCCAAATGTTTAAACCCAGCAAAGAGAATATTTCATGGCGTAAAAAACACAGAGAAAAATTGTTGGAATAGAAGCATCGAATTTTTATAATATATATTTAGTATAGATGTTGATAGTGTTTTGATGAATTTCCAATGTACAATGAACTAGAATAAACAGGCCATTTGTGAACACGAACAAAGGTTCATCCCACCTGAATGTTAAGAAGTACTGAAACAAGATTTGCGACAATTTCTTGCATGTTTGGGTAAGAATATATATATATCGATGAGCAACATTACACTTCCTATTTGCAGAGATTCTCAAATCCCATGTATTCGTGCCGTTCAATCTTTTTAATCATGTTTGAAATGCCAACTCCACCTGTTTATATCCAACATGGAATTGGAGATCATGAGTCAAAAAAATGTCCATGAGTTGATAAGGTGTCGAAGAAATATGTGGACTTGTTAAGTTTCCGAATCCGCCACGGACCGAGTACAGTGTGCACCACAGAATCATGCTGTTGATGTGATTATGATGAATGCATTCAGATTTCAGAGGATCCAAAAGGGGCCTTTGTCAAAGGTTTTTGATTATTGCATATTATAACCTACGGTGATATACACGGGAGAAGTTAGGATAAGTACTCACCTAGAGAAACCGCACTCACAAAGATTGTGAAAGCAAGAATGAAGATGATAATGGATGCCTTTCCCAGTACAATGACCAGCCTTCTCACAGCATGTTGCCCAGCTAAAGCCGCAACAGCCGCTACAGCAACAAAGTACAGAGCTGCCAGCATATAATCAGAATTCAAACATACATAATAATACACATAAATATATTTGTATGATATTTGATAATTTTCCCAGGCAAACAATACAACGTGCTATATCTTTGCTGCAATCAAGAATCACTTACCGTAAGGAACCGGGAAGCGTTTCAACAGATAATATTCGATTGCGGACATTGACGAGGAGAACATCATGGTAAATGTGGCAGTGGCACTCGAAACCTAAAGGACGTGTATTCATCAAGACCCCTCCAAGAAAATAAAATGAAACAAGGCCGAAAAGATACTCATACACCTATATATCATTCAAGATCTTGGTGTCTCAATTATGAAACTTTAGTCTGATCAGATGTTTTAAGAGTCCAGATAGGTAGGTTGATCAAAATACACTAGAAAGAGTTGAAACTGGCCTGAGGAAGGATTCCTAACTCCAAAAATAGTGGACCCATGATAAATCCGCCTCCTAGACCGAGTAGACCCCCTACAATCCCAGCCATGACGCCAAAGAAGCCAAAAGCAATCAGTTGAAGCACTTGAAGATTGGCCCCTTCGTCTCCCTTGGATTCAATTTTTCGCCATCCTTTGTATAGGCAAATCGCTTGATAACCTGATACGCCAAATGACACCGGAATCTGCACAAAACAGAAAAAAGAAAAGATCGTTTTTACTGAAAAATTATAGTTTCACCACAAAAATTCAAAGAAAGTATACCAACACGACTGTGCCATATTTCTTCCTTCGACTTCTGAAACAGAAAAATATATATACATGTACCTGCATCAAGTTCACCACCCAGTATGCTGCTGAACAAGTGAACGTGTAGTTCTGTGACAATTCAAGGCTTGTCACTTTACACTTTCAAATAAGTTCAAAGTATGGCGAATTTTATAGAACATAAGAAAACTAGTTTTCTATTTAAGAAAAAAAATCAAAACCTTGGTGATCTGTAGTGCGAGATATGATACCCAAACGAAAACAAGTAGCCCGAACTCCTTCCAACGCACATTCTCAATAATTTTGACCTGAGATTACTAAATATGTCAAATGGTAAATTAGTTTTTAGGTTACTAAAAATTCCTCTGGATACAATTCTCACCTTAGCTTCTGACAAGTCTTTAGCCACCTTTTCTGAATTGTCGCTCGGGCCACCTGGAAGAAGATTATATTCTGCTTCATCTTTATCTTTTCCTGACATGAAAGAGCATGGTTGATTTAATAATTTAAGAGGGTACACAGGAACAATAGAGGAGAAAGAAAAAAAAAACAGGATTGTTGTTCTTCGACGTCTAGCGGCAATGAAGGTAAAATATCTGTCCACGAACCATCTGTTTCGAATCGTTTTGCGTTCTCCTACAAGAAGAAGCAAAATGCCATTCGGTGTAAAAAAGCATGATCTGTTTTCAACTGAGGCAAAGTGGTTCCAAAAATCAGAACTAAAAAACGATTACTAATGTATTTTTCTCAACTCTTTATATCTACCTTTTTTAAGATGGTTTCTTTTTTCCACGTTTCAATACCTTTAAGAAAGGCCTTTGTTGAAGTGCCTGAAATGAGCATATAACATGAGAAAATTCAACAAAAGCGCCAGGTAACAAACATAAATCTTAATACACCAACTTTAATTATCACCTATAAAGAGAATGATTAGAAGAACAGTGACCATCCAATCAGCAAATATCACATTGAAAGTAACTCCAATACTAATTCCCATCATGAGCATCGGTTGGATGAGAACAGCCAGGTCATAGTCAATGATTGGCATTTCAATGGTGGGATGCCTGAGCTTAAGGTTGTAGTACACGGTTGAGATTGCAGCGCCCATGATCATACCTTTCGAGTAAGAAATAGCCTTTAGAATGACAAAATCATCCTTGGAACAAAACTAAGACTATACAATATTTGAAGATTGGATCAATCGAAAATGTTTCCATCTCACATTTGGATATTGCAGTTGATGATTTTGAATCAAATCCAATAATCAGAGTAAGCATAGGAACAAATATTCCTCCGCCCCCAACACCACCAACACTCCCAAAGGCTGCTCCAAGGAATCCAACTATTGTACCAACAATGATTCTCCAGTTGAATGCCATATCCTGTAGATCACACACCAGATTAACTGGCTTTATCGAAACAATAAAGGAAAACAGATTCGACTACATCAAAGGATACTCTCAACTCATTAATTCACACATAAATTACAACTCAACATCGATATATATTCATGAAAAAATATGATAAAACACGAAGGATGATTTCCCCTCCCATGCTATATATGACATCTACTAAGAGACGTGATCAATATCAATGAATTAGCAGTATTACTTATAATAGGCAGTTTTGCAAATTCAAATACAAACTGATTGTATGTAAATCCAAAAATCGAGCTTAAACACAAAATACTAGTATATTAAGAGGGGGGTTTCTCTGCACAATTGCTTCTTATGTAAAACAGACACCTGCATGACCTTAACATGCATAAGATCCATCATAATTTTCAATATGGTAAGCACAGCAAAATAGTGAAAATTATAAAAGTGACTGGTATTTCAGCCGTGATAAACTACCTGCCTCCACCAAAATGAACAATAAAAAGATCCTTAACAAACAAATTAATCTACGCTGTAAACATGAACACAAACAAAGCATCGACACTAAATTTAGCCCAGCTCAGGAAAGAAACATATACATCCACAATATTTTAACAATAAACGGAATCTTGATCTTGGGTACTCACCGGCCAAACATGCTGGTAGCCTGACTTGTCTGCTTGCCATAAGAAACTCGCAAACGACCTCAAGAAATCTGATTTTGAATCCTGACTGGGAAACCCAGTTGAATTATGAGACACAAATTCCCGCTTTAAGCTTCTGTCAGCAGAAACAAAGATCGAGGCTAACATAAAGCTCCACACAAATGTACAAAAAGGTCCAAAAGCCTTCCACTTTGGTTGATTCACCGCCATGCATCAAGATTCAAGAATATCCAAGCTTCCTAATTTTACCTAAGATATCATATTATAAATACCTCACCGTTTGATACTTTTGCGGACTAGTTACAAAAGGGTATCTACATTTGAAGAAAATTTTGTATCTTGGTAATGGAGAGTGAGCAAAGAAAACTTTTAAAAAAGACAAATTTTCTCAAAAAATGTTATATGTTGACAAGAACGTCTGTGAGAGGCAGAGATAGGAAATATATAACTAATGGAAGAGCATAAGAGAGAAGGCGTGAAAATAGTGTTTTTACATTTTTTGGAACTTGTAGTTGGAAGATCAAATAAATAATTGTTGAAATCGATAGTCGAAGAGAAAAATGAACAAGGTGGCATAAATAGCATATGAGCGGGGATCTTAGTAAAAAGAAAACGACGTTTTATCTTCTTTTTTCCAAATGTAATTTTCACTGTGCCAATTTTGGTATTTCTTAATAAGTAAGATTTTGAATGGTGTTGAGTCTTTTAATCCTTGCGTTAATTTCTTCTTGTTGTAGGGTTGGAACTTGCGAGAAGAATGGACCTGTTCAAAAATTCAAAAGAATACGGTAATATAAGTTCCACTTTAATAACTCCTACTTAAATTTAAGCCACAAAATTCAAGTCCAATTAGGGTATAAGTACATGGACTTGAATGACCTGCTCCAACTAAGTATGACTAGAAAATAATGAATTTTTTTTAAGGGATGATCATTAAAGGACCAAAACTAAAAATAGATCATATATATGGCGACTTTGTTTAAAAAGATTTCAAAAAATATTCGAAAATGAAAACTCTGTCTAAAAAATCAGTGTCTTTTTTGTAGTGCATTGGGCATATTGAGAATCAATCTTCCGTAACATTCCATGTAAACATAAATTTTTCACATATATTGGTTATGAAACATTTAAATAATTTACAACTCATTAATTACAAATATTATGGAGAATGTTGCAAAACATTTCTCGTCGGGCATATTTTTGAAACATATAGATTCATCAACAATAAGATATATGTTGAGACATTCAATGCACAATCAATTAGAATACACAGGCAACTTGCATAAACACAAACAAATTAAGGTTGATCCCATGTTGCCCGATGAAATCAGCAAAAGTTGTGACGGCGATATGTTTCATCAGAATTCAAGCATAAATAAAAGTGCGCACAACCAAAAGTTGAGGCAATCCTATAAGTTAAAATAAAGAGGGATGATGGTGATTCCTTGATAATGCCATGCTATCCCCCACCGAATCATAGCATGGCCAAAATAACATTGGCCGGTTACCTTACTTGGTCACGGAATATGTCTTTTGTGAGACGGTCTCACGAATCTTTATCTGTGATATAGGTCAACCCTATCGATATTCATAATAAAAAATAATACTTTGAACATCAAAAGTAATATTTTTCATGTATAACTCAAATAAAAAATTAGTCTCACAAAATACGACCTGTGAAATAGTCTCATATAAATTTTTACCTTGGTTACGAGCAATAAGGAGTAGTGAACATAAGTAATTTATTTGGACATTTATTTATACTGTAATTAAAACAGATATGAATAAATAAATATTTATATAACAATTTTTTGGTAATAAATTACACGAACAAAACGGAGCCTATAAATATAGACAGACGCTCCGAAAACAAAAATTTTATTACCAAATTGAGAAGAATACGATGATACAGCTTCAGCTTATGCAAAAGCAGAAGCAGTCTCTTCCGCTTCTCAATTTCCATGGCGCTTCACCCTGCAGACTCATGCCTACGGCGGCGGCTGCTTTGCTACCCTTTTCTTCCATATTTGGGAGTCCTAAATTATCTGTCAAGTCCAGGTCTCGATTACCAATCTGCAGAATGAAGGGCAACTCAGGTCGCTTCTGGAATCCTTCTGTCATTGCTTTTTTTGAGAATTGTATAGAGCAGTGATGCGAGATTTTTTTCTTTCTTTAAGAAAGGTGTGATGATTGTCTCAGAAGTAACTGGTTTGAATTCTACTCTGTTTGATGCTCATTCCTCAATTTTTGGTCAAGGGTAAATTGAATTGTTTGGATTTTAGGATTGCTACTTTATTTTGTCTGTGTTCGTCAAGAATTAGGGCACACCAACGTGGACGACCTCACTCGATCGAAATAAAACTGAAATTTTATTTATATTGTTTTTCTAACGCTTCAAGTTTTGGCCTTACTGAGTCATCCCCTCTCCTTTTATGCCCTGCCCTCTGCTCGAAATCTGGGTTTCGGAAAATTTTCAGCGTCTAATATTGTTGGCTTGATATTGTTAAATTTCAGCAGAAGGGATTTCCTTGCTTGTTTAGCTGTTTTGCCATCTTGTTAGGGTTTTCGGTATTTTCGACAAATATTCTTGAAAAAAATATTTTGGAAAATGAATTGATGATTGATGAATGTGATCGATGTAAGATCATGTTTTTAGAGCTGAATGTCATTTTATGTCATAATGTTTTAAGAATTGTTATTGACATATTATGTTAGAACATGTAGAATAATTTAAATTTTTTAATGTCATGTAACTATTTTCAAATCTAAAGTACATTATATAAGATAATGACTGAATATCAATGAAATTGGTGAAAAATTAAACTTAGAACTATAATTGCACATGATAATGTGAAAGATGAAAATTTATTTTTACACAATATTTAAAGAAATGTGTGGATTTATGTTTGTTTGTGTTTTCAGAAAATGGAAATGTTTGCTGGAAACATAAGCAAGCATTTGTTCGACCAAGATTTTGATTGATAATATTTTCAAATTTTTAACCTTTGTTTGACTTTTGTTTTTTCTATATTTTTGAAGATCATTTTGAAAAAAAATTATGATAATAAATATCAAATTTTAAAAGGAATGTTTCACCAAGATTATATTTCTAATTATCCCATGACAAATTCAACATACTCAGCATATGTCATATTTCACATACAATTCCCAAACACCTCAAATCATTTTCCGAGAATTCTCAAAAGCACTACCAAATTTTACTTGCATTCTCTAAGTTTGACTTTCCACATTAGATCCTCGAATTTCCCTTTGATGAAAATGTCAATAAAATAGCACTCTATGCATTTCGTTTACATTGGTCAACTGAGAATTAATGTGTTTACAGAAGGAAAGATTTTAATGTCTTTCGAAAAATTTTAATGTAACTTTTGTCTACAAGGTTGAATTATTGGTCATTTTGCGGATTTTTATTGTATGTGCTACTGGATGGGAGTGAATCATTGATATGTTTTTGCTAGCCTATTTTTCCCCTAAGACAGCTAGAGGTTTACAAGATTACCTTAGAGTGGTAGATTCCATAGTAAATGAGCATATTGTAAGCCACAGAGTGAACCTTGATTTCCATAAAACGTGAAGCTATCTGATGATATTTCACTTAGACATGATATCACAGCTCGAACTTGGGAAACCCGAGGAGAAAAGGAAGCCAGAGAAGCGTGTCAATGGCATTTTCTGGATTCTACTGATGAATCTTGGGATATATGTTGCAGATCATGTTTTCCAGGTTTCTAAACCATTTGATCTACAATAAAAGGTCTTGGAATTTTTTTTCCTTTTTTTCTTTCTCAGTGGCGCTTCAACGATAATGGAGCCATAAAAGATTGCTGGATTCAAAACAAATTTTGTGCTTCTTAGTATTTTCTAAGATGAAATCTCTTCTTGTTTCCAGGTTCCGTTGGTTAAAGAATTGTATCTTTACCATAACCAACCTGCATGGTACCAGTTTATTACTGCAACGTTCTGCCATTTTAGTTGGTATTTTTTCTAATTCTCAAATTTTCATATAAATTGTATTTGGAGGCATTTATCCAGCAAACTCTTTTTCTTATATATTTTGAGTTTGAGACTCACCGAGCCTGTATATTGCTTGCAGGAACCATTTATCCAGCAATCTCTTTTTCTTGTATATTTTTGGTGAGCCTTGGTTTGTTTATTCAAAAAGTTTGCTTGCATGGGATTATCATAATGCGGGCTTGTAAATGCATTCTTGTTTGTAATCCAGGAAAACTAGTTGAAGAAGAAGAAGGAAATTTTGCACTGTGGCTTTCCTACATCTTGACTGGTGCAGGGGCAAACCTTGTGTCATGGTTAGTTCTCCCAAGAAATGCAGTTTCTATTGGAGCATCTGGTGCTGTATTTGGACTCTTTGCAGTTAGTGTCCTCGTGAAGGTATGATGATGATAATATCAAATACGAGTACTTTGACATTGCTTGGTGTTGTTTTACCTCATATTTTTAAACAGGTGAAACCCCTATGAAAATTGACTTGGCCACTTTCTTGTGCTGCAGATGTCCTGGGACTGGAGGAAGATTCTTGAAGTGCTCATTTTGGGACAGTTCGTCGTAGAGAAGGTATCTTACACCATATCTGTTATGTAAAACACAAGGCATTCATATTGACATCAGAAATGACTTATTCTTGGTCAAATATCCACATGAATCTTATTGCTTCAAACAAATCAAGCAAGATCACATCACCTCATTAAGAATAATGAGGACAATTGCATGCTAGGGCGGAGCTAGTGGGTGCAGGGAGGGATCATTTCCCTGGGACGTAAAAAGTAAAATTCTGATGATAACTCTTCTAAAATGAAACTTTTGCTTCCCCGGTATCATTAAACCTCTCCACTCGACTAAATTTTTTATTGGGACTATTTTGCCATAAAGTATTCGGTGTATCAGGTGATGGAAGCAGCTCAAGCTTCAGCAAGCTTAGGAGGACATTTTCAAGGCGTCTACTCCACGCAGAACGTAAATCACATAGCACATATTTCTGGTGCCCTTATTGGTGTGGTTCTAATATGGCTCCTCAGCAAGGTTCCTTCGACAGCAGACGACAAATAACAAGTAATTTGAACTCAAGTACTTGTTATTTCTGTTTTTATATACCACATAATCTGTTTTCAAGATGTTGTACCATCGAGTAGAGCTGTTGTGAACTTTGCATTCCAGCAATTAAATTTTCTTGAAAACAATATACGGTTGTTGAAAGTTGTTATGACAATGTTTTTATTCTCAAACAAGATTACTCATTGATGTACGTTTTACCAGCTGTTTCCCTTTGTCTATAAATTTTCCCTCGAAAAAAGGATATCAAACTATAATCTGATCATTTATAGGCATCGTTTTCAAGTGGTCATACAGTACTATTTAGCGCAAATAAATGGCGGTGAACAAGACATAGGAGTTACCCTGTCGCCGAATCCTTCAAGACAAAATAAGCCAAAAGATTAATGAATTACATCTCCCCATCTTCTTTTATTTACAACAGTCAGTGTATCTCTATATCTGTGCGCTTCAAGTGCAGTCAAGCCTTCTTCAGGTGAGTATGTCCTTGCTCTTTAATTCAATAATAAGACTGTACACAAGGATAAAAACTGAGCAGATACATAGAGCTGCCCTTGATATTGCTTCCGACTAGAAACCGAATCACCTTCCCCGGATCTCGAACCAAGATTCACGGCTTTTGTTTTTGTTGGAGCAAATGACCATTTTTTATCACTAACGACCACATTAGGTATCTGTAATCTTGAAAAAGAAAAATTTACAGCTACTTTCTTGTAAATTTTCTCCAGGCTCTCCAGTGGCATCATCTCTAGCTGAATTTTTCGAAAAGTGCCCATAATTCGGTTCACTTCTTTCGTTAATCCGACACTTCGCCATGCTTAGGAAACCAACAGAAACGTGCTTTTCTCTGGTCGAACATTGAACTTCTCCATGAGTTGGACCATTTCTTCTGCTTTCCATGGTTTCTTAGCTTCTGCAAAACAGCTGATCAATGTCTCAAATGCCTTTAGATTTGGCGACATTTCACATTCACATTCTATCATCTTTCCAAAATCATTGCTGAGTCCATTGAGCCAGAACTGAACCATCCGCTGATAATCGTGGTGAAGATCACAACATTAGGACAAATACTGGATTTTTCATGGCGGTTAAAAGTTCCTCGGCCTTTTCTGGTTCTTGGGCACGTACATAACCTTCAGCCAAAATGCTATATGCATGGGCGTCTGGTTTGATGCCGGCTTCCACCATATCATCAAAAATTTCTCGACACTTGATCGTATAGTCTGCAGCACTCCAGGCATTCATGATGGTGCTAAATGCGATCACATCTGGTTTTACTCCAAATTCTTCCGTCAGGGTCAGAACCTAGATTTTTTTATCATTTTAGCGGGCACGTACATAACCTTCAGCCAAAATGCTATATGCATGGGCGTCTGGTTTGATGCCGGCTTCCACCATATCATCAAAAATTTCTCGACACTTGATCGTATAGTCTGCAGCACTCCAGGCATTCATGATGGTGCTAAATGCGATCACATCTGGTTTTACTCCAAATTCTTCCGTCAGGGTCAGAACCTAGATTTTTGTATCATTTTAGCGGCATGGCCGAGTGGTAAGGTGGGGGACTGCAAATACTTTTTCCCCAGTTCAAATCCGGGTGTCGCCTGATCAAACAAAAAACCCGAAATCACAGATTCCAGAAAAGCTTGGTACAATTAAATGGTATCAAGACCTTGACATTATACAGTCAAAAATTGCCAGTCACAAAAAATCATTGAACCTCAACTACATCTTCAGAGCCATTATGATTTTGTGCTATGACGGAGGAAATGGGAATAATTTAAAGATCGAAATATCATTGGAGGATGGATATAACATAATAGAGAACATGGAATAATAAAACAGTTCCTTATAAATTAGTCTATTGCTACGAGTGATTTATGTTTTCCAAAAAGAGCAAGACCACCTTCATCAATGCGAGAATTTAGAACAGAGTATCCAATTCGGATCCAGCAATATACATAATGTTTTTCTTGAAGATACAGGTAGCAGGAACAATCATTTCTACTGCTCCTCCAAAACAAGGGGGGGAAGAAGCCATGGCTAGTATCCTGAGATTACGATGCCACAAGTTCTTTCGTTTGGCTGCACATTGTTTATCCACATCTCTTTAATCACCTGTTCTGCCTCTTCAGTTTTCCCATTTTGAGCATAAGCAGTCACCAATGCGTTGTAACAGCATCTGGCTGTAATCCTGAAGCTACCATCTTATACACCATATTCCGAGCCTCTCTTAAATTCATTTTGTTACACCATGCCCTCACAAGTACATTATATGTCCTCAGATTGGGTCTCACATTCTCTTCCCTGGACATTAGCTCCATAATTCTTGACGATTCTTCAGGCTTTCCAGTTAACCCATATCCTTTAATCAATGTATTAAATGTACTAGTTGTGGGTTTCATCCCATGCTCCTTCATCTTCAAGAAAGCTTTCATCGCTTCCTCCATGTCCCCAGATTCAGTAAATGCATTGACAACCGCATTAAAGAAAACATAATCAAGTTTCATCCCACTTTTTTGCACTTGAGAAATAATTGGATTTATGTATTCAAAGCGTTTCTGAACAGTAAAAGAGGCTAAAAGAGCTGTGTATGTCACCATGAGACCTTTCCTGCAATGATAAAAAGATCGTCACATTTTTGGCCATTACGCAGTCAGGTGAACTTAAGGCTATAAAAGATTACCTTGATTGAAAATTCTTGAACACGCTTCTCTTTGACAATCAAAGTGTTCCCTCGGCTATTGATGGTCATTTCAGAATGTGTACTTTCTTTATCAGATGTTCACTTTCTTTATCAAAATCCCCAAGGTAGCCCATTGTTTTTCTTTAAAGATATTGTGAGCAATTTGAATTCCTAGCATACAAGGGCATCGGTGTAGAATCAATATCTCCACGACCCGCACATCAGTGTTTACACTGCAAAACAAAAATAATTAAGAATATCAACAGCCATGCAAATAAAAACTTGCTGATAAAATCTCTATAATGGGGATTCGGAGGTTTCAAGTGTGGAGACTGAAAATGATATCACAAACTTGGCTCCTAAGAATTGACATTGTAGACAATTCCTCTCTATTTTTACGGATTTTTAAGTTTGCCCCGGACCTCTAGATCACCAAGTTCTCCCCCTTCTTTAAATTTTCTGAGAATTCCAACGACTCTTTTTTTCATGCGCAAATCCAATTAATATTTACCGCCAGCCACGACAATAAAGGCCAAGCCATCACAAATCTTTTTCAACCAGAAAACTAGCGTCCCAAATACTAACTTAAAAATCAAGAAAATCATGGAAAACATAATTTTAAACCTACTTGTCTGTGTTCCCTCGTAATCTCGAATCCGGCAACTGAAATGTTGCAATACCAAGAAACTTGGTAGTGCCCCCACCCAAAAAAATCACACAATTACATTCAAGAAAATGAAAAAACAAATTAATGGAATAAATAATATTTAGAAAGCTAGTAAATGAATGAGGTCTTGAACCGTTAAAGAACAGAAAGCTGGCACCTTTACGCACATTGAACTCTCTCCAGATACACATAGCCCAGTCGGTTAGTTATTCCCACGATGCATTAACACGTAGGAATTAAGCCAGGAAGTCCTTTTTTAAACTACAAATTCTTACAAAAAAAATCTTATCCACAAATATTGTACGTCATAATTTCTGGAAATATGGTGGAGATAAGGAAAGATGTAAGGCAGTCTGATGTTATCTACGTTGTTTAATTAATTAAATATTATTTGGATAAAAGCTCGTTTGAGCTCGTTTAATGAGACTCGTTAAGATAAACAAACAAAACTCAAGTTTTACAGTATTCGGCTCGTTAGCTCGTGAACATGTTCGTTGGTAAGTTCATGAGTAATCTTTTAGATGAAAAAATAATAGTTTTGATATTTGATTTATTAATTTTGCATATTATTTATGAAATATATAGAAAATTATATTAAATTTATTTATTATAATAAATTTACAAAATTTAATAAGAATAATATATTTTTCTTTAAATATATAATTTACTTTTTAATTAATTTAACGAAAATTTAAATGTATAATTCATATTTATTAAGCTTGTTTAGGCTCGATAAAGGCTTGAATAAGCTCGTGAGCCATACATATATTCATTAAATAAAGCTCGAGCTCGGCCCGATTATAAACGAACCAAGCTCAAACATTCAAGAGTTCGGTTCAGCTCAACTCGATTGCATCCCTAGTCTTTTGAGGGTTTTGTGGAATTGAGATTTGAGAAAATATTTTGGGTAAATATTTTAAATAAATAAATTGTATATTTGATGTTATATCCAAAAAAAAAGAACTATTAATATAAATATAAAATTAAATCAGAAAATTCAGGCTAAATTACTTCAAAATATTGAGATAACATATTTCAAATCTAAATATAATATAATAGCAGAATGTTTTTCGAAAATGATGAAACGTTTAGTTAACATTAAATATTGGAGATGTGAAACTGTTTATATTTATTTTGGGAATTAAATGAAGAACAAAACAAAGAATGAGATACTTTTTGGAAGCAAATCAATTTAACAAGTTTTTTTTTTGGGAATTAAATGAAGAACAAAACAAAGAATAAGATACTTTTTGGAAGCAAATCAATTTAATGGGTTTTTTTTTTAAAGAAAAAACCCATTAGAAACGATTAAAACAAAAGGGCCACAAATTTTTTTTTCGAGTATCAATTCATAAGGTAAAAATAAAAGAATGTCAACAATTACAAAGGTTAAAGGAAGCCAAACACAACAAAAGGAGCTCTGTTCACTTTTTGGTGTAAGTTAAATTTACAATACAGTTCTCTTTGTTTATTGTCTGTCACTCAACAAAATCAAATTTGAATGAGCATATGCAAGCAACGCCTATTTTATGTGCCCTTGAGGCAATCCGAATTTGAACAAGGCAGACTGGAACAATTCTGAGAAGGGCGGGGCCGTGGTCTGATCATCTGCTTTGATCTTTAGTTGCACTTTACATGTTGACGAATTAATAATACACTCGACAAGAAACGCAGATGATTCCTCTTCTTTTCGTGCAAAGAAAAAGAACTTGTAATTTGGAGGGTGACCGCCTGAAGCTACACAGTGGAACGAGTGGCCTTGCATGTGTCGAGAAAGGGCCAGAGGCGTTGTCATGGCCGCAACTCCTCGTGGATCTATAGAGATTTCCTGAAAGGGAAGAAGTAATTGACTCGTCAAATCTTGGATTCTGTTCAATGCACTAGCCTATAAGATACTCTTGGATTTAGTCTGGGGTGACGAATTTTTTGGTTGGTGATGCAAACTTAACTTTATTGTTAGAAATGCTTTATCTTTTCTTTTGGTGTGTTGTACGTCAGATGCAAATTTAATCATTACGAAGTTATGAGATCAACAAACCTGGGACATCGATGCTGGCAATTGGCGCCATTTCTGCTGGAAAGCATTAGCATCTAGAACGGCTTTGGCATTGAGCTTCAAAGCAGGAGGCGAAGGACCCGGACTAGGTGCAGTTGGCATTCCCAGACCAAGCAGTTCATCTATCGCCAAACTAGAAGTTGTTTGTGTGGATAGATTGTCAAGTGATACAAGGTCTAAATGAGCCTCAAAAGCACCTGTAGTCGTAGAATTATCGTAAGGGGCACTATCCGCTGAACCATTGTTTCTGTAACCCTGATTATCTTCCTTTTCAGAAGTACTCAATAGTAAGTCCTTATCATTTGCCTCGACTCCCTGAGCTACATTTATATGATCCCCAGATTCTGTGCCAATGGACAGATTCCCAAGTTCCTCCGAGAACGCAAATGGTCCTCTGTATTCCTTATCAGTGAACATGTACGAGGGCTACAAATATAATTACGCCAATCATTCAGCATTCCCAAATGCATAAAGAAACTGGCCGTTCAGAATCTAAGGAAAGATGAAGTTAGAAAAGTAGAAGTACCTTCTGGTACACAACAGAGAGACTGTTAAATTCATCAAAGATGCGATCTTTTGTTTCACTACTTTGCGTGTCTGCAAAGGCCGAGACAGCTTGTTTTGGAGGATTCACAACACGTTCTGCTACTGAAACATTGTATTGTAAAAGCCTATAGTAGAATAATGCTCGATCATGAACATCCTGAAATGGGTTACAATTTAGCAACCATTCTTCCAAAAGCTAAACGAAAGTATATAGATATGAGCTTCAGATTATATTCAGTCAACCTTGAATGAAGGCTGACCTGATGAAAATCGGCAAGACCAGCAGCTAGAGCAGCTCCTAGGGCCTGTCTAGTCTCTGGTGGTCTTCTCAAGAAACACTTCATTACTGCTGTGAGAAGATGTAAACGAACCTGTATAACACAAAACTAATTACTTGAATGGCATTTAAATGTCATTTAAGGTTTCTTACTGCACACACAGTTTTAACAGTTGGATCAAAAAAGTAGCTATAGGTTTCATTCTAAGATGTATAAATAAACTCGCATCTCCAATTTTTTCACAAGCCAATGAGAAATTTAGGCACGTAGAGATGCAGAATGAGATATTCTCCCAACAAATTACACAATCACTAATCCTTTTAGATTCATCTTCAAATAATTAAACCAAAAACGAGATTCGCAGCATATTACACAAGTTGAGATTTATGGAGATATAATTCTATAGTAACTCCAGACTATACCAACATGGAGCATGCACTAATAGGAACTTTCAAGCCAAAAAGATAACTGTCAACAACTGAATAAAATTGACATTGATGGAAGTGTAGATAGGGTCAAACGTGATGGAAAGCCATCTAATCACCTCTGCAGAATGCTCCTCATCCCAGTTCTCTACAAGACTCTCTAGAATATAAGGAGCATCCTGCATGTCCTGGGCATATTCCCCCAGCATCCAAATAAGAGCTGCCTTTGCTTTTGGTTCCTGAACATTTTTGCTACTGATATTCCCTACAACTGCAATGCAGTCGTGACTCCACTGTGGGTATTTTCTTAAAAGATCTTTCACAAGAACCTACACAGTAAAAGAAAAAAGAAAAATTTAGAGTTAGCTCATAGGATTAAACCATTACATCATGTAACTTTCCATAATAACATTGCGTGATCAACTTATCCAACTGTTCAGGACAGAAAAGAGAGACTTACAAGAGTTTCAGCAGTCACATGTTCTTTTTCCATTTCCAGAAACTGAAGCAGACGATCAACAATGGCATTAACATCATACTGCTGCAATGCAATCTTCCCAACAGCTCGAATTGATTCTCTTGCCATCGGGATATCAACATTTGCAACATATTCACAAAGTTCAGTCACTAAAATGAAGCCAAAAGGTTGGACATTAGTTACTTCAATAAGTTAAGAAACCACCACCCACGACCAACCAATGACAGGAAGATAATATCTACCTATCTCATAAGTATTACTCTCATTTGCCACAGCGGTCAGCATCTCAAGTTTCAATTTTTTGACATAAAATGGCTCGTTGTACTGGCAGTAGAAATGCTTGTAGTCTGAACAGAAAATAAATGATGCACGCATCACCAGCAAATGAAGGTGGCTTAGAACCGCGTAGGATTGCTCAGGACTTCCTGAGCTTACCAAGGTAAGCAGAGGAGCTTTAATCCGCTCATACACCTAGAGACAAACATTTTAAGTAATTCAGTGCTTGGCAAGATATATCTAAGATAGTCATAGAAGCACATCCCAAATAAGTAAAAAAGACACTGATTATTAACAAAGAAAACTTAAAAACTTAATAGTATATGCATCGGTTTGACCTTTGAAGCATCTAAATAGCAATTTGACTCGGAGTCTTGGACCAATAAATTGTTTTACACTACGTACATGCAGCTGAAAGATTCTATATTATCTTATACTCACCGTAAATGATAAAGGACTCTCAATTTGGAAGGACAGCATAGGAGAATACAAACTTGCACATCCCAGGAATTGAGGGATTTGTGGACTTAAATGGGTAAAATGGTCATAGGAACCAAATCCAGCAAAAGAGAAAAGAAAGATATCTTTAAACTTTAAAGAATGTGTGGCCATGGACCCCATTGTTGCCATAACAGTAGGAATTTGCGTATACAGAAATCAAATTGCGAGTAAATTATTTCACATAAATTTTTTGATGGTTACTCCAGGAGCTACCAGTAATAAAAAAGTAGCTACATGTCGGTGTCTAAAATGACTCCATGTCTAAAATGGCTCCTAGGTAAATGGAAAAAATACAGAAATGGGCCTGAAACATGAACCAAAAGCTGTATAAAATTTACAATCAAACAGCACCAGAAACCTGCCGGACTTCATATCCCAGAATAACGTGACACATAAAACTTGGAAACTCAATTGGAGAATCGAAGCTTATGTGAGTGGAATTTAGTGGAAGTTGGGAGAAGCATTAAATCAAACCAAAGCATCAGTTATCATTAATTATGAAACAACAAGGTGATTTTGAATTGAAAATAGCAATTACCTGTTGATGAACATCAGTCATGGATAAGGTCATGTGTAAAAACACCTTAATGGTGGCCAAGACAACTGCACCGTTTGCATGCTGAAGTCTATCTTCAAGAAGATTCATCACGTCAAAGATCTCCTCGCTATCTGTTGGAACATATTTAGCAACCAATTCCAAAACAATACATTGTGCCCATTCACTAAATTCTTTGATCCTGCAGTAATCGAATGCAGACTTCGGTACTTCCTAACTTTCAACATATGTAAGAAAGTAAAAAATATGATCTACCACCAATTCTTAATCTCAAAATTTATAACTAACTTACACGATAAATATGCACATATTAAAATATTGCTGCAGCATGTAAGAATAAAGACAGTTTACGTGTTCATTTTGGATTCTCCAGGTTGTGCATCCTTATAATTTGGTACAGAACTACAAGGTCTAGTTTCCGTTCAAGAGATAAGAATCAGAAAGGATACGTGTGAGTGGAATGATCACACCTGCATATCACCAAGAAATACTGGATCTAGAAAACTAGAAGTAAAAAATATTTTCATTTTTCTATAATAATGAAACTAACCATCGAGCATCATTGTTTGAACAAGTTATAATAATAAAAAAAAAAGAAACACTGAATAAAGCTGAGGAAAAACCAAGGTCTACCACATAAGGAATGCAGAATCATGAATTGCATTCATCTACTCTGTCACGGTGAAAAATCATTTTACAATAAAAGCAGAGCACAACAAAATACTAAATAATAAATAATCTGGATGACTTTGTAGCTAGTACTAATTGAAATTCAATAGCTAGAAAAAAATCTGCTAATGATCCCCAATACGATACCTATTTAAAAAGTAATATACAACTGGCTTGCTAAGCAATGCTTCTCTCTCCCTAGCTGCTTCCTCGGATGTGCTGGCTTCCAGACCCCAAATCTCCTGAAGAGAAGTTAAACAATTCGCGACCACCTGATTGACAACAGTAAATAAAACGATTTTGACATAAGAAAAGCAAATCCTGTCTGAAAAGAACAGTATGATGCAAAAAAAGTGGGATGATTCAAGATCAAGAAGATTTTGAACATATTTATGCACATCCGAAAAAACAAATCAACAGTATACTGTTACCAATTTACCAAGAATGTATGCATATCTCAACTCCAAATCAAACCCATGTAGTACAGGTAGAGATTGATCTGAAGGTTAAAAGTTGCATTGACATCTAAAAACAGAGATAACAAATGATGCACAAAATAATTTCACCTGAGCATCTCTGTCTTTGAGCATCAAATGCTTGAGCAAAGCAGGAAAATCTGCATCCACGCAAGTAGATGCTGATATATGATATAGTTTGAGCACTCCAACAGCAGCAACCATCCTAACATAACTATTCCCATCTTTCAACCCATTACCTAAAGGCCCAACCAAGTATTCCACCAAATTAGCCACACCAAGGGAACAAAGACTCCTCAATGCCAAACCCCTAATCATTGGATCCTCATCCTTGCAGTCCCTCTGGAGAAAGTTAATAGTCAAAAGTGCAAGATCTGGATTGTGCTTCGCGTAATTCCCCACATACAAATAACACATCTTTTTTAGGACAATATCTGAAGTCGCTGAGCACATCACCATTTCACTAAAAACTGATGATACATCAATTCCAATCGTCATGTAAGATATAACCTTCTTAAAAAGGTCCCTTTTTGTGTCATCGGTGCCAGGAGCTCGGCTACCAGCAAGCTGGCGCAACTGCAATTTCAGATCTGAAACTTCCCCTTTCCTGCTCGAAACAAAAGGGGGGTCAGAATTTGAAGTAGCATAGTTACCATCCATTTTCGAAGTTCGAGAACGAGATAAAGTTAAGTAAATATTCACTGCTTTTTTCCGTTTCAAAGTGCCCAAATCTCCATGAATTAACATAATACCCTCATATCGAACCCACCAGGACACAAACATCTCATAACACATAAATTCAGCAATGAACTGGATTCGTAGCTCCATTTTCATCTAACGATCCCGCAGGCCACACAGTGAAAAGATATCCACAAACACATGGTCATAACGCACATTAGTTAAATTGATAGTGTTTTTTTTTTCTTTCGTTTCACAACAAACGATTGACTTAAACCATTTGCAAATTTCAATAGCACATATTCATACAGTAGAAAGTAAAACTTAAACCCCAATTACAGAACTTCCCATATTTCTAAATACCAAGAATTCACACCCATTTACCCATTCAACTAAAAAAAAGGATTTTGAGTCAAAAGTTGCGCCAGTTGATAAATACTCTGCCTAGGACTTTCCGTCCAGCTAAGACCCATAAGTATCGAGAGAATTAGAGGAATGAGGGATTAGAAGAGAACCCGGAAGGCTGAGATGGGGAAGGGGATCGTTGAGATTGAGCTGGAGGCGCCATTACTGATTCGCGATCCTTTAAATTCAACTGGTTGATGCTCGAATCAAGGCTTCCGATAAATTTAGAGAATTCTTCAGTTATCAAATGCTTACCCACCAAAAAAAAATTGGATCTTGGGAAGAGCGACGGATCCGCATACAGATGTGATTTTGGCAAAGACTTTAGGCCCCCACTCACGTACCCCTTTCTGTTAGTACTCGATTATGACCATTAGCACTCATTAAAAAAATTAATGTTTATTAGCGAAATAAAGAGATTTTTTCTGCAAGAAAAATGTGCTTTGTCTCTTATAATTAGGTCTTAAGGTTTTAAACTTCATATTTTGTATTATATGTAATTGATTGTAAATATGTGGAATCACGTTTTGATTGATGTAAATTTAATATATTTTGAGAATTAATTCATTCAATCCCAACATTCCAACTAATTAAGTGTGTGTGTGTGTCTGTCTATATATATATATATATATATATATATATATATATATATATATATATATATATTATATATATATGTGTGTGTGGAATCACGTTTTAATTGATGTAAATTTAATATATTTTGAGAATTAATTCATTCAATCCCAACATTCCAACTAATTAATTGTGTGTGCGTGTGTGTGTATATATATATATATGAAAAAATAAAAATACATTTATACTACGGTTTGAAGTGTAATCATTTTATAAATCTATTTATCCCAATTAGATACATTTGTCCCACATTATTTGAAATGAAAATTTAATTTATTTTATAAAATTTTATAATAAATTCATGTAACAATTTGAATCAACTATTTTTTAAAACGATGATGGATATACAATAGATTTTATAGGGGTCTATGTACAGTTGCACAGTCGTGGACTGACTTGGGGAGTGACAGAATTGTATCAGAGATGATCACTAGTAGAAACACCGACAGAATGACTATCACATTCACTATTAGAAACATCGGAAAATAAGTGTTACGCAATGCAAAGTGTTATGTGGGTGTGAACCGTTTCTTGAACCTGTAGGACAAAGTGCTACATCACGTGAGCAACATCTTGAAAATGTTGGAGTCGTCTCTAAACTTTCGACGTTGGTGAATCGAGGGACAGACCGTGACGAAGACCTTGCATTCTGAATGAGGGGTAATTCAGATATCATTGTCCCACATTGATTGAAAATGAAAGTTTAAAATATTTTATATGATTTATAATATATTTCTATAACAACTTAAATTAATTATTTTCGTAAAATCACGGTGAATACAACGTAGATTTTGTAATACCTATTATCCAATCGCATGTACGGAAAACGTAACAATCAATCTTCGTAATCAATTTGATATTGTTTGAAAGGCAACCCAAATTTTATCATGTGTTGTTATGGGGGCTCCGACCAGCCCATTACAAACGAGAGTCTTGTTTACTGACCTTTGATCGATCGTAGAAGGCCCAATTATAATTTACACAGATGTTTTTTGTAGGACTCTTTTTTTAATTGATTACAGGCTTCATAATAATAATTAAATTGGACTGAAAAAACACGGGCTAATGTCCAAGGAGTATCTTTATTAGAAGAATTCAACACCTAAAACATGACTAGACATTTAGGGATGTAAATGAGTCGAGCCGAATAGTATCAGGCTCGAACTCGGGTCTTTGAAGATAAATATAAGTTTGAACTCGATTCCAGCTTGCTCAATCTCGGCTCGTTTTAAAATTATTAAGCTTGTGAATAGCTCGAGCTCGAATTGTTAATAACTTGTTTATCATGATTAACGAGTTTAAATCGAGCTCGACTCATTCAACGAGCTTGTTTTCGAGTTCGTTAAACAAGATCATTTTCAAGCTCATTAAACAAACTCGTGTTCGAGCTCGTCGCGCTTTCTTAGGCAAAAGATCAATTAAAATGAGAATTCAAGAGGATAGGCTAGCTTCGCATTTTATAGTCACGCAATCATTTTTCTTATACTCAAATTTAGGTGTAGAACAATGCAAATTATTATTGTACACTCAAAGACTAACAAACTAATTGCGAGTTTACGAGCCGAATACTCTTAAGCTCGAGCTTGACTCGATAAAATTGTCGAGTTCAACTCAATAGGATCAACAAACGTTCTCAAATTATCATTTTACCGAGCCGAGCTCCCAGTATTTCGTGAACGGATTAGTTCATTTACATCCCAATAGGCATCCTTTCAAATTATTTTTATGGCCATTTGAACATGCATTTATGTAGCTCATCGGGCATTTGCTTCATTATATTTTCTTTTTTGAGGGCATAAACCCTAGAAGATATATAGATATAAGCATTATCATTGTACAAAAATTATAACCCGATATAAACTGAAATATGTATATATTTTGAACAAACTAACAAGTTATTCATATAACTTTATGCGTACCCTTTTGTTGATCCCCACAAAAGTTAAATAATATCTCGAATAATTAAATAAAAATATCTTGGCATGCAACTCTAGATAGTAAAAGAGAAAACTCCACTCTTTCAATTTTTTTTTTCATTTTTTATAGTAATTAAGTATACATATTAAATATATTTCAAATCATAAGATAGTATGAGTATGTTCGAAGATTTAGAGTGAAATACAACAAATATTTTTTTTTTTTACCTATTTTCATAACCAAAGAACTTGGCAAAGATTCAATATATATATAGTTTCTTTTAGAAAAGTAAGTACATAGGCTCGATCGATCTTACATAAAAATAACCAAGATTCCCGTTTCTCAAAGATCAGTCGCAATCTAAAATTTTGCAAATGCAGCAATCTCCGATCCCATTATCTCTTTTTCTATAGAATGAAAAAGGATTCCCCATTAAAAAGGGAAGATATATATTGAGAGATTAGTATCTTCAAAATTGAGCAATAATGAAGAATAAAAGCCAGGCATACATGCAATATTTCCCTTTTGCACTCGGGAGATCTAATGGAGTATCAAGTAGTCTTTAATGGGATATTATGACTGAAAATGGATATTAGGGTTGAAAAAAGTGACGGTCCATAAAAAAATTGATGGATATAATTGATATTCATACTTCCAAATATAATTGTTCTAAAAATTGGATTTAAAATCTCTGTTGATTCCCTTAAGGGTCCTTTTGAAGTTTTTGATAGGGTTTAAATGATTATTTATATTTTGGTGATCCAATATGTGGATTGCATACTTATGACCCAATAGATATCAGGTTTCGCTATGATTTTTCTTTATGAATTTTTTCTTATTCAGGTTCATTAAAATCATTCAATTCGATATAATCACATATAGGAAATTGTAACTCAGATTTTTTTGATGTATCACAATGAATCAGTAATGTCACATGTAAAATATCTATATTTTTGTAGGGCAAAAATGAAGCATAAATTAATATAAAGACGTCTTGGGTAAAAGAAATTCTGTGACCGCGGATATCATATCACACGATAATAAATAAACTATGAATGTTCCACGTTAACCTCCATCATTTAATTTCTATTTTGTTTTAATAAAATATAAGGTGTTTCAATAAGTATGACCGATTTAAGAAATATATGAAACTGGAGATTTTCTTCTTCTTCTTTTTTTTTTTTTTTAAATATATGAGACAAAGTATATATTATTACTCAGCTTGCCGGTCCATTCCATCCATGATAGATATATATTATTCGTGTATATGTATCATCTAACAACAAATAAATATAATTGTTTTCATTAATAATTAGCATTTAAATCGCATGACCCACAAAAAATAAAATAAAATAATCGAATAAAATCTACCAAAAATGTTATTATAATGATATTTAATTTGTGCCTCATTTTATTCTTAAACTAGACCACGTATAATTAATACTAATAAAAGATGTACAAACGTTGCACGTGTTATTATTATTTTAATTTGATCAAATAATATTAAACAATTAACAAGAAATCATTTTCAATTTAGAAGAACTGTTCGATTTAAAAGAAAAATTTTGTTCAAATTTTTTTATGTAAAATATGGAGTGATTTGATGAAGTTTTTAGTAGAGTAAGAAGAATAACTATGGAATTAAATGTTTTACTGTCTTCTAAAATAGTAATTTTAAAAATCTTACATTTAATAATATAATATAGATATATCTTATGGACAAATATTCGTTTGTTTGTAGGCACATATTCTTAAATAAACAAGACGACAAAAATTAATCCCAATAATTCAGTGGTACCCATCGAGGGAAATAATATTATATGAATCATCATCATTGACAAATAACACTCCCCCAACCATTCGATTCGATGTTGCCTCTCCTGCAACCAATTTAAATGGTCCACACACGCACAAATTTGCACACAGTTGTACAGTCATACATTAATTTGGTATGGTTTCAATTCTACAAGTTCTTTTTTTTTTTCTTTTTTTAAGAAAAACCCAAAATAATATTTAATTTTGAAGCGTTGAAATATTCCTCGAAAATTTAATTAGGTCGTTCCCTTACAGGTATATATGCTCAACTTATTTATAGTTTTAAAAAACTTACCAATCGCGTTGATGTGGTGTTTTCATGATGCTGATGTATGTTGTGTCACATCAATACTCCCGATAAAAAAAATCTCTAAATTGTCAAAAAAATGAGATACATAAATAAGATTGAAATTTGACAATGTAGGAGATTATCAAAATCGTAAAGAGATAGATATATATGACTAAAAATATAGTTTCCTATGTATGTGATACTAAAAGAATTAATTTCATTAAAAATTAAATTGAATGGTGAGGGGAGTACTTGTCAACTTAGCTAAGATAATAAATTAGTTGGACCATAAGGAATGAATAAATGAATGAAGACCTAATATTTTGCTGATACGAAACTACGAATTAAGAATTTGAGGGTGCATGTGATGAGTTTGCATGTGCATGTACGTACATGTCATCCTCATCCTTAGCTTGTGGATGATATCCACACCACCATGCTAGCTCGTGCGCGGCTCGCTAGTTGACAAACAAGATCGAACAAAATAATTTGGGCTCGAGTTTGGCTCGAAAAAAGTTCGAACATGTTCGAACTCGGTTCGAATTTAATAAGCTCAAATACAAATCAAATATTTTTCTAGCCGACTCGAAAAGCTTGCGAACTTGCTAGTTTTGTTTACATGCCATACACAAACACATGATTAAGAATTTAGCTTATAACATCAATAACACTACTCAAGTCTACCATATTCTTTGGGCAACAATCTCAATCTTGCACATCGTTTATATTAAATTATAGTGGTCCAATATCTACTTGTGGGGAATGTAATCATTTCACGTACAAACTGGAACAAGTCAGAAAGAAATAATAAAATTGCACTAAATGAGCCTGTGATCATATAGAATTTTGGAACGAAAGTTTCCCCATCATGTTTTAAATATCATTACAACGACACTGATCACAACCAACTAAACCCTAAAATAAATCAACACAAATCTTATATTTCTCAAGCTTAATTAATTATGTTTTTCAATTACATCAATCGTTACACACTCCCATCAACTTCAATTTCAGTGATAAAAATATCTAGTGAAATACAAAGGCACGCAGAATTGCAATAATTTACCTTTATGACTAAGAAGTCAATATCTCATGGTTAGGAAGAGAGTTGTCAATGTACAAGAAGTATACACAACTTAGATCGATTCGGATTCACCGCAAAACATTGTATCGGCCTCTTTTCGATCAGGTTCTCGGGAGCGTGGTTAATGGAGATTGGTCATGAATTGCCCTGAAAGTTGATACGTTTTCGGATGGCAATTTCATGGTGTATGCAAACCCAAAAATTCTCCATTAATATTCTTTGCTCCAAGTCAAATTTCCTACCAAATTAATCAAAAACAATATATTTTTGCTAGGAATGGGGCCAAGAAACGGGTGAACGGTTCTTTTCACATTCTCTCCAACATTTTTCTATGTCATTTGCTATGTTTTTGGCATCCATGGATGCCCCGAGAAGGCCCCGTTTGGTAAATCCCACCGAGTATAGACCACTTTTCCCTTTCCAGCCATTTGGAAATGACCTTCTTGGGAGGCCATCTTTATTCGAAAACATCTCACTTTCCTGGTTAAAAAAATCAACACCAATGAGCCAAACATGTCCTCGGGTATGCACTTTGGAAATTTGGAGATTGTTGCAAAATCAAGAAATTGATGTACCTTTAGCCAAAATGGTACATTGCTTTTGTAACCAGTTGCTAGTATAATTGCATCAAAGTTTTCTATTCTTCCATCAACAAATTCGACGGATTTGTCGCCAAGTCTCCGAACGCCAGGGCATACCTTTATAATTTTAAAAAAAAACATGTTTTAGTAATAAAGAAAATGAGATAGAATAAAAAAGAAATGCATGATACCATATCTACACAACCACATTCACAATCTTAAAATAATGCTACTAGTATTAAAGATAGTAAAGCATGTTAACTACTTATGTACACAATGATACACAAGGATTTCTTTGTCAAAGTTGATGATTAATTTACTTTGATTTTGTGTTTTAAAATGGTGTTAAAGTTGGTAACTAATTGTAATGAAAACCACTCGATGACATTGAGCTTTTTTCTTGAAAAGACCAACCAATTGATAGAGAAATTCATGAGAAAATAATATGTGGAATCTCAAGCGCATAATCTCAACCGAAAAGGGACCCTTTTTTCCTTAGTGATTGTTTGATTAAAACAGGTGATTTTTTGTCACACTAAAAATGTCATCGAACAAAAGCAAAGCCAATGATTGATAAAGGTAATTCAGATCATGGGTTACAACAAACACTTTAAAAAGTTGGAAGTGAATTTAGCGATAATTAGCGGAGGGAATAATAATGTAAGTAGACATAGCAACGAGGAACTGTACCTTAATGTCTCCACTTTTAATCTTGTCAAGGGTTCCAACATCCAACACCGGCGTCTTTCCGGAGAGGTTCTTTAGCTCGAGTGGTCCTAACCGAGGCCGATCCAACCCGAACTGACTGGTATCGCCGAGTAGGAGCCATGAAACAACCAATAGAAACCAGTCGACAAGGTGTAGGGGAAACCACTTCAATAACCACATGGACAGCCCAAAAGTTGATGTTCCTAGCATTTCTTGTGGTAGAATGTGCACCTAAATTCATATTCAAGATTTAAAGCCATTCACCAGAGAAACAAACAACAAAAGGAGACAAGGACATAACAAATAAACATATAAGAAAAAATAGATATGTAATTTAAATCTAATAAGAACATAAATATAGTTGCGAGGTGATGTTTCATGTTGCATATATTTAACTCGTCTTATCTTGGTTAAATTCCATTGGTCTTCCTAAAGCTAGGGGTCATTCATAATTATAGTGGGGAGAAAAGTAAAATATATTTAAAGAATACATAATTAGTAAGCCTGCGAAAGAAAATCTGGAACTTTATAAAGCAAAAATTGCGCATGCTCGAGTATCCCAAGAAAGTATTAAAAAAAATAAAAAATTAAGGTTTTTAAATTGATTGAATCATATCGATTTAACTAAAACCTCAAACAATTTGGAAGCACTGAAAACAAAGATCTTTCTTCCTTTGAGTAAATCTCCAGCCACAAATGTTACCAAAAATATATATATCTCTCTCCAGCCACAATGAATAAAATAAAATAAATTAAATTAAAAATCAAAGCTACTATATTTTTTCCAATTTTCATTTGACTTAGGGTTTTATTTTTTTCCCTAAAAAACAAAATCAGAGCAAAGTTTATACACTCAAAACTGTAATACTACATTCTCATACAACAGTCAATTCCCATGCACATACAGACAACTTCACCGAGTCCTTAAAAATCTTTTAAAAACAATTTCCCAAGAAATCTAGGTTTTTGCCTCCATCATTCAAAAAATACACTATGAAACCTTTTCTTCTTCGAATATTTCCAAATAAAAGATAAAAAAAAAGGTAGAAAAACTGGTACAAACAGGAAGTAGAAGGTGTGGATTTCTTACTTTATCTCTGACAACAAATGAAGGACTAGCACCATGGTTACACAGATCCAAACAAACTTCCATTCCTGAATTCCCACATCCAACAACAAGCACTTTCTTCCCCCTGTAAACCCCTCCATTTTTGTACCCACTGGTGTGCACCACGTCTCCTCTGAACTCTGCAGCCCCTTCGATTTGCGGCACCACCGCTTCCGCATTCTCCCCCGTTGCGACTATCAGCCACTGGCAGAGGTATTCAGATTCCACCCCTGCTCCTTCTGACGCTGTTTTAACCCTCCAAAACCCAAGAATCTGATCAAACTCAGCACTCACCACCTTCTGATTGAATACAGGCCAAATTTCGAACCTTTTCGCATAGGATTCTAAGTACTGGATGAACTGCTGTTTAGTAGGGTAAGTGGGGTAATCTTCAGGGAAATTCATGAGTGGAAGTTCGCAGAATTGTTTAGGTAAATGGAGTTTGAGCCGATCGTAGGTTTTCAGCTGCCATAAAGATGCTATACAGTTGGATCTCTCGAGCACTAGAGATGGCACGCCTTTTTCCTTCAAACAAGCGGCCGCTGCCAGGCCGGAAGGCCCGGCACCGACTATGACAGGGCCAGGAACCCATTTCAAGCTTCCAAGATCAGTATCTTTACAAGGATCATTCGCCGATTTCCCCGTTACTTCTCTTAAGTAATCATCCATGAATCAAGATTAATCACTAATCGAGATTCAAGAATAAGCTAAGCGCCTTGAATAAAGGAAAAAAACCCACAAACAAAGGAGAATATAGATAACTGGATATTTATCTGTCCAGTATTTTTGAATCTCGAACTCTCCAGTTCAGCCACTTCAAAGATTCAGTAAATGAAGAAGAGTGAAAATATGGGGAAACAAGTGGTAAAAACAACGTGTATTTGATGCAGAAAATAGTTCATGGATTATAGGGATAAGTCCATAACTTGTATGTATATATATGTATATCTATATCACCCTTCGCATAAATCTAAATAATATCAATATTATCAAGAATTCGTACGAGGGGAAATCCTGAAGAAGAGGAGTGGATTATGAGAAAATTCTTATCCACTTGTGAGAATGGTTTTTCTGATTTTCAAATCGAGAGACAAAATAGGAGGTGGGAGGAAGCCTACGGGGCTCATCAATCAACATTGATTCATTCAATATGATCATCAATATTCATTTATATACAGGTTTACAAAAAAAAAAAACGAAACCAAAGAGAGAGAAATAAGCAAATGGTGATTTTTTTATGAATATATTCAACTTTTTTCATGGGATATTTGAATTAGAAGGAAAAATAAACCATAGGTTATAGGTAGTCGGGATACATATATGGTGTATGTATATATTCAGATCAGTAACACTGGCATTGGCTAACACGAAATTATGATCACAATTTAAATCTGTGTTTTTCTTAATTGGGTCTTATGTGATCACATTACCTGTTTGGCGGTTCTCATAGAGTCGTAGCTCTCACGATTGAATTCTATCATAAATTTAAATAATTTCTTTTTTAAAATATGATAAATTTATGAGAAAATCGATAAATTGATATTATAAGTTTGACACTCATAATTTTTGGTCAATTAATTCTGATATATTTCCATTATTTTGACATTTTGTCTCTTTTTTACCCAATTTTCATCACGACTGCTGAATTGATATTTTTCTTTGATAACATGTAAACTGTGAATTGTGGATTATGGCCGATCATACATTATTCGACAACCATGAAAAATTCTTTCAAAGTTAAAAAGTGATTGAAGTAGAAGTAAGTAAATCATTAAAAAGTATGATTGAAGCAGATTAATTTTTTTAGAAATAAGTAAAAAGTGTGTACTAGGTAGCTCAAAATATCAAAGAGAGAGTACAAATTAAAATATTAAGACGTCACCTATATGTATTAATGAAATATTTACGCACTATCTTTTAACATAAAGCCTAATAATAATTTATTAAAAATAAGTATACATGCTATTTGAATTTGTTTGACTTAAGCATGGCAAAGAGTTAAATACAATGAAATTTATTTCAAAAGACAAATATTTTTTTTTCCAAGAGATGGCAATAAGATTGTGTTTCCCAGCATCCAGCTCAGTTTAATTTGCTAGAATGTGAACGATAGACAACTAATTTTGTCGAGGAAAATATCAGACCAACTGTTTATCGTTGTATCAAAAGCTAATAACATGATGTTAACTTATTTGTCTTAAGCGATAAAGTAATTTAAAGATCACATTTAACGTGATATTTTATTTCACGAATACAGTTAGATCCATCTTCAAACTTTATCAAAGGCAAAACTTTCGACGATCTATTGGGAGTCTGATAATCATTTATCAATCCACTGATAAAAAAGCTCGGTTCTTAATTATTTATTATGATTATAGATTATAAAAACAAGATCTAATTCAAAGAAAAGCCGACTAAAATATTTTATTATTATTAGTTGCTTTGTTGACGAGTCTTTTTAAATTGAAATGGACTGGATATCATTCAGATTGGGCCGTGTGTGTGTGTGTGTGTGTTTTTTTTTTTTTTTGAAAATGAACATGAGTTTGATTTCCCCTCGGGACCATTATTATATTATATTTTTTATGGCAAAAACTTATGTGAGACGATCTCACGCGTCATATTTTGTGAGACAGATATCTTATTTGGGTCATCCATGAAAAAATATTATTTTTTATGCTAAGGCGTAGTTTGGTACACATGATAGGATAAACATGTGATATATAATATAAGGATAAATTAATGATAAATAAGATATAGGATATTATATTTAATGTTTGGTATGATTTTAATAAGAGTGATTAAATGTATATATTAGATTGTAATGACAAAATTAGCCTTATCATAATAAATTTTATAATTTCAAAGTTGTTGTTTGAGTTCATATTTTTTATCTGTTCATGCGCCGATAGTGCTTGCATGATTTATTTATTTTTACCTAATTTTATATATTATATAATATGATAATTAAGTCATTGATTTTGTTAGTCAAGTCAAATATTAATTTTTAAGGTTAATCGAGTGATACTAATAATTTATTGATATTTATAAAAATTATTCATATAATTCTCGAATTCATTTATATAATTATCATATTATATAATATATAAAAATAAATAAAAATATTTATTTGATTTTAATTTCTACCTACTAGCTTAGATTTATAAAAATCATTTATAAATTGAGGGCAATTAAGTCATTTGTAGTGTATTTTATCATTAAATTAAAATTATCACACCTAAAAGAAGGGATATTTTATCCTTCTAAAAAATTATTTATCAAGAGCATATGCTATTATCATGGGCTTTTTAAAAAGGTACCAAACATGGGATAAGGAGGATTATTTATCAATCCCTCCCTTATCCCATGGACCAAACTATGCCTAAGAGTATTAATTTTTATTGTGAATATCGATAGGGTTAACCTGTCACACAGATAATGATTCGTGAAACCGTCGCACAAGAGACCTACTCTACTTTATTATGAGCTATAAAAAATTTAAAATTTAATAACATGAATCATTTAACTCATCCCTTCTGATCAATTATTTTTCTTTAAAAATTATATGTATATACAAATTTTAATAGTAGATGTTATTTTAGTTTATTGTGTTGTCTTTTAGACTTCTGGGGATTCCATGGGGCAATAAATCCAGATATAGAAAAAGTTATATATGCACTCAATGTTGGATGACACGTCAATCCATCAATATTAATGATATTATTCATGAGGCTACCAATCTCTATATCAACTAGTTTTTTTTGTATAATATTTATGGTGATAAGTAATTTTTTTATTAAAATTCTAGATATTATATTGAATTTCAAAAATTTGGTGATTTTTTTATATATTTTTTCATAATCAGCAAAACGAAATTATTTAAGTTTAGATAAGCTTAGTTGTTTAGAAGTTGAAATAATTGTCTTTGTTGGATAGAATGATTGAAACTTAGTACTTGAGCTGTTATACAGTTTAAAATATTTGAGTTGTATCGTTACTATCAGCTATAATTTTTGGTAAAGCGGCAAGCGTTCGGTCCTAAAAATGGTATCGTAGCCAAGGTCACGGGTTCGATTCTCATTTATGGTAAGGAGTGCAGTTATTGAGAGAAAGATTGTTGAGTGCAATAATTATCTCTGATGGGTAGAACAATCGAAACGTGGTATTTGAGCTATTATACGATTTAAAATATTTGAATCTCATTGGTACTGTCCGTTATAGTTTATATGTGAATCTAGATAAAAATGTATATTAATATATATATTTTTTGTCCAGTGAATAAGTTATTTAATATATATAAGGTCAAAAAAGGCTGTAACGTGGTTCCTCGCACTTGGGAACTGGTTTCGATTTTCGAGGGAAGATTGAGCCGAGCTAGCTACAGGTCTATAGGGATACGTGTAAATAGACCAGTCTTGAATAATACATTTAATTATGCAAAAGACACAAAAAAAGTTATTTTTTCAATTTAATTAAATACTTTTGCCTACCATATTATTCATTATACTATTTATACAGTTATTTTCAAATTAACCAATTATACAAATTTAAAAATACTCTCGAGTTCGATATGTATAAATTTTTAATCAAATTTTGTTTTTAGATTATAAATAATTATATTGTTAAAAACTTTTGAATAATTATTTCCTAAAATAATATAAAAATAAAAATTTGCAACTAAAAAAAAAAATTTTTCTTTTTAATTCACATCTATACTTATAAAAATTGGTGAAAAAAAGTTAATATATAAAATTATTTTTAATTAAGTTGTAGTTTTATGATGAACGTTTGTTCAATAAAATGCCTCAAAGTACAATTTAAATAATAAATTGGCAATATTCACACCCCGGTCATAAAAGATGCTCATTCACTAACATTAATTTGCCAGATCTTTGAATAATTATCTCAAAATCTCGTAATTTAATTAAATCGTAAATTTCGAACTTTCGATCAAAGTTCTTATGTGTAAAATGAATATAACCATGATACAACAATTTATTTTTGGTTATTATATAGTTAATAAATCAAAACCGAAACCATAATTCTTTGCCTAGTTTCAAGGTCCAAAATTTACATATAGAACTCAATTTATACAATTAATAATTTAAACGACCAGTTTTTTTTAAGTTAATTCCAAGCCCTTTTTTTTATTTTTTATATAAAAAAATAGAAGATGTTCATTGTTTTTTATATATAACTATTTAGTACAACTTTAATCAGATTGTGGATACTTGGCTTAGACCGAGGAGTGAAGACAAAGTCAGGCATTAAAAAACATTTTAAAGGCTTAAAAGATGTTTTCCAACAATGCTAGGATTCCCTCCTAAGCCATTCTATGTATGATAAAAAGTAGCAAATGGAAATATATATATATATATATATAATAAAAATAAAATAAAATCAAGGCACTGTCTAAACTATATCGGACCATACAATTACTTGACAACAAAAGGACTTTATTGTAATCAAGTCCAAGAATATCATAAAAATAAATGCTATAATTTTTTTAATGAAAATTAACATATGTTATAATTATATATATGCGGAAAATAAAGTTGTTATTACTATTGTAATACACGAATTCATTTTTAGAAATTGTCGAATCAATTAACCTCTCTTGTGCGAAGGATGAGATATTAGTTGATGACATATAAAATATTAAATTTATAAATTGTTATATTATTCGTATAAATTGATTTATGATATATGTATCATATACACATTTTTTATTCATCTTATCCCACGAGTCAAACAACACCGCTATTTTCGTAAAAGATCATGTACGCATCGTAGACGAACTACTATTGAAAGAAGAGTAGTTAGATGATGTGAAAAATTTACATGCATCACATCGGAACATCTATAAACCCTCAATGAATGGTATGTTTATTGCATTTAACTTCAACATATATTCATTCAAACTAACTTATTTTTATGTAACTTTAAAAATAAGCAAATCAGTCCTTTGCACTCGTGGATATCAAACACACATAGGAAGTGAAAGTTATGCAGTAGATATAATAACATAGTATTGTATTTATTGCATGTGTAATAAATATTCCACCATTGAAATAATATATAATAGGAGCTGAATATTTATTAGAAAAAACATTTCCTATTTGTCACGTAAATTTCAAGAAGCTCGATTGATGTATATTTTATTATATAATATATAATAGGAGCTGAATATTTAATGCAAATTAAATTATTACCGTAAATATTTAACTAATAAGGTTTGATATTTTATGTGTAATGCTTTGTGGGTTAATGATTGCTATGTTCAAATTTAATGAGTTCGATCGATTTGTAAGTGCGATACTGTTATTTATTTCCTTATTTAATAGCATAATGATACTTTATATATGTTCAATCAAGTATCATTTCGCAAAATTGAAGAATCTATTCGACAACGACGTGTTCGAAATTCAAATCAAAATCATGAATGAAAGCAATGAACCGAAAATTTGAGATCAAAAAAATTCGACTTTGTGTGAATTAAATATTTCCACTTTTTCATTATATACATATACATATATTTGTAAAGGACATTTTTTAACTTTTGTTGATAACTTTGTGTTAGAAGATTGATAAGAGATGGAAGTAGGACCTTGCTTTCTAGTGCTATAAGTCACTTTTTCACATCTTTTACACAAATGTTTTATTTATCGAACTCAAATATTATTTTATTTTATATAAAAACTCATGTGACATAATCTCATTGATCAATTTTATTATACAAATCTCTTGTATAACACGGCCTATGAAAATTCATTATTTTTTTGTCAAAAATATTATTTTTTACTTTAAATATAGATCGAATGAAGTCGTCTTAAGCATAAAAATTCGTGAGACCGTCTCATAAAAAAATATTATCTTAGCTTTAACTAGAAAATTTAATGGGTTGGATTGCAATGCATGTAATTCGGAGGTGCAATATGAAGTATTAGAGTTTGGTTTTAATATTTTTGATTATTTTCATTTGTTCTCAGCCTCCACTCATTCAATGGGATTATGGCTCTCCACAGAACAAGAAATGTTTCCACTCGAGTTGTTCGTTCATATTTTCATTGAGAAGCAACAAGTCAACAATTAATTTATTAAATAAAGTTTAAAAATCACATAGATTAAATTACTTAAAATAGTGGGTGACACATCCCCCAATTATTAGAAAATGGGGACTTGCACAGTTTTAAATGAGATAAGATTGTCGTCTTTGCACACAAGTAAAAGTGAAAGTGTCCAATCTCCCATTAAATTTGTAAAAAAAGTTGGGCTTTCTAAATTTCTAATGTGATGAGCTATGACACAAAAAAGATGTATGAGATGAAATGTATTCGATAGCACATATTTAATAAATTATTTACAAATAATGTAGATTTCATATAAATATATATAAAATCTCAGTATAGGTATAATAAAGCAAAAACTTGTGTGGACGGTCTTACGGGTTGTATTTCGTGAGATGTCTCTATTTGGACCATCCATTAAAAAATATTACTTTTTATGCTAAGATTATTATTTTTTATTGTGAATATCGGTAGGATACCGTCTCACAGATAAAGATTTTCGTGAGTATATCTCACAAGAGACCTACTCGTATTATAAATCTTTATCTGTGAGACGGATCAATCCTACCGATATTCACAATAAAAAGTAATAATCTTAGCATAAAAAGTAATATTTTTTCATTGATGATCCAAATAAGATATATGTCTAACAAAATACGATCAATGAGACCGTCTCATACAAGTTTTTGCCTAATAATAATAATAATAATAATATATGGTCATAAGCCCTTATTGGTATGACCAAATTAAACCAAAGTAATATTACTAATATACCACTCACTAATTAATAATTTAAAAAATCAAAATTTTTTATTTAGTAGATTGTACATATGTGCGCTAATGTCGTGCAAATGAGATTAGTAAAGGGATTAAACTATAATGTTTGATGTTGTTTAAAATATGGTTTACGCTAATTGCAAACATAAGTTAGTGCTCCGTGTTGAATCATATTTTTCAATGGTTAGTTTTATTTATTTATTTTTTTAGATGGAAATTTTATTTAATTTTCATTTTCAAATATTGGACGTGATGTCATAAAAATGGAAGTACAGGCCTTGGATTGGGTTGGGCTAATTGTTGATGATATATGGAGGCCTAACTGAAAATTAAGATACATACCTATTGGCCCATCGGGAAAAAAAGTTTATATCCTTGTTAATTTATAGACTTGCCCCATTTGACCATCCAAAATGTTCTTTTCTTATCATAATATCATTTATTATTCCAATTCGTAGATCCATAGTCTATATGCGCCTAATTTTAATAAGCCGTAATTTTATGATAACATTGTTCCTTTTAAATGTATGAGCTAGTTAATCTTTTACGAGATTGATTTTTATCGTATTTCAACATCATTAGATCATGTGAATCCTTTATATTTTAGTGAAATTGATATTATGAATTAATGATGTTCCAAGGGTTGAAAATTTTACATAATAAGAAGACAAACACTCCAAATAGAGCATAGAAAATCTAAAATGTATTACCTTGTGATATTTAGTAATGTCATGTCAAGTCATAATATCATTTATATCTTCAAAGATTTGTTTTAAAATAATTGTTGATTTCTTCTACTTTTTCACGAAATCACGGTGTTCTTTGGATAAATTTGACAAGAAATCTCATGCGTGTTACGATGCCAATTTGTGTCAATGAGGCAAACCGAAGGTCGCCTTCGATTAGCTCGCGATTGTTTCACCTCCATCAAACTCTTTTTCATTGGATGAAAATTGTGTAGAATTTTTTTAATATTTTTTTTAGAAAGGAAAAAGAAAATATAAAATATCATGTTAGTTTACAAATGACTCAAGTGCAAGTGATTAAACTCATACACCTACCTAGTTAGGTTTTGAATAATTTAAAAAAAAATATTAATAAAGTCATGGCGGTGTATTGTTAAGTATTTAGGTTCAAAGAATGACGTGATATCAAAGACATCGTTTAGTATGGTGATGAAATATTAGTTGATTACAAATATTTGATTTATCCAAATATACAATATTAGAGTTAAAAAATATTATATTATCATATATAGATTATTATTTTTATATCAAACATAATTCATCATTCATCATCTCATCTCACGAACCTGTCTAAAATGATGTTTAAAGGATTTCTAATAAGGAAAAATGAGTCGCCCATTTAATAGTTCCTGCTATTTTGGATAACAAAATGAATTGCAAATTAAAAATCTAATTATGAGAGTGCCATATAGAGGAAATTATTTTATAGGTGGCGTCGAAATTAATTAGTTTAAAGCCAAATCACAATCACAAACCTACAAATCGATATGAAAATAATGACAATAATAACAAAATATAATATATTTTTTGAACATTAATTACTTTCATTACCTCTTAAAATTCACTAATTTCTAGTTGTAATCCGAGCATTTTATATCAATCACTGTCGACTTCCCATTAATAATGCCCAAATAAATTTTGGGTAGTTGTTAGTTTCGAGTGCAATTATTTATTGCCCCGTCAATCTACGTTTTCGCTACCTCAAGGAACCCACAAGAAGTAAATAGGAAATTATTGAAAATTTATCGTTGCTCCCTTATTTTTTTGTCCTTATTTAATAATGTATGTGCCACCTATAATTATCTATTTGCTAAGAATAAACTAAAATGCGAAAAAATATAGGCATTAATGAAACGTGCATTTAATTTTTTGGGGGGCAAATACAGTTGAGGCGCAGGAATACTGATGTAATATATACACCTCCATGAACATATTCCACTTGTACACAAATAATACTGCCATCTCTTCTTTTCATGCAAACAGCCTTTATTTTTTCAGTTATGGAGTTCAAGAAGTTCTACCAAATTCTAGCATTTCTTTCAGTGAGTAAAGATATAGTTTCACTACCAAAATCATGTTTGGATATATTGTTCTATTTTGGCTTGTTAATAAATTTTTCTTTTTGCCGGATTTTAGGTGGCATGGGTAGCGAGTCATGCAGCTTTACCTTCAGAGGCTTACTGGAATTCGATGCTGCCAAATTCTCCAATGCCTAAAGCTGTAAAGGATCTCCTACAACCCGCAGGTACTTATTTGATTGAACAATTCACCAATTGATGCATATGAAATTTAAATTTTAAAAATAAAAATAAAACAACGAGAGCCGAGTCTCGCCAGTGATAGAAATTGGGTGAGGTGGGGAACATACATTTAACTAGGGAAGCAATTTAATAGTTAATACTGATACTAAATTTTCGTAGAGTAACTCGTGATTACCTCATATTCACATTGCTTATTTTCCCGGTTGCAAGTATAGAATTGCTTGTGGAAGATAAAAGCACCAGAGTCGGGGTAAGCAAGGGCGGTGTTAATGTAAACACAGGGACAAGCAAAAAAGGCGGCACCTCTGTAAATGTAGGCCATGGCAGTGTCGGAGTCCATACTGGAAAACCGGGCGGTAGAACCAATGTAGGAGTAGGAAGAGGTGGTGTAACCGTCGGAACCGGCACAAAAAAGGGTAAACCGGTTTACGTCGGGGTTCATCCAGGTTCAAACCCTTTCAATTACCTCTATGCCGCCACACAAACTCAGCTGCATGATAATCCTAATGTTGCCCTTTTCTTTTTACCCAAAGACTTGAGCATAGGCAAAAATATGAACCTGAATTTCTTCCAAACTAAAAATCAGGCTACATTTTTACCTCGAAAAGTTGCAGATTCGATACCCTTTTCCACAAACAAGTTGCCAGAGATTTTTAGCAAGTTTTCAGTGGATCCCAGCTCGAATGAAGCTGAAATGATTAGAAAAACCATTGAAGAATGTGAGGATACAACAGAGATTAACGGAGAAGAGAAATTTTGTGCAACTTCTTTGGAGTCAATGATTGATTTCAGCACCTCAAAAATTGGTAAAAATGTAGAGGCAATATCGACAAATGCAGAAAGTGAGAGCACATTAAAGTACAGTATAGTTGGAGTCAAGAAATTGCCGAGTGAAAAAGCGGTGGTGGTTTGCCACAGGCAGGAATATGCATATGCAGTGTTTTATTGCCACGAAACAGAAACAACAGTTTCTTACCAGGTTTTGATGGTAGGAGCTGATGGGTCGAAAGCAGAAGCAGTGGCGGTGTGCCACAAGGATACTGCAGCGTGGAACCCAAAACACTTGGCTTTTCAGGTGCTGAAGGTGAGGCCAGGGTCTGTTCCAGTGTGCCATTTCCTTCCTCAGGATCATGTTGTGTGGGTTCCTAAAAATTAGTTAGCTGAAGATGATGCAGTTTGTTGGATAGTGGTCTGATTTTAATCAGACTATATATTAATAACGTAATAGACACATGAATGTCTTTTTATTCGATCATTTTTAAGCACTATACGTATCAATTCATGCAATGCTGCTTTCTACTTATCACAAAACGATATCAGGACTGAACCAACAAATTGCAGATCAATCCCAAAAAGTTCAAATTCACCATAAATTTTCTTCGGAAAATACAAGTTCATCAATTCTCAAAATAAAAGTAAAAAATACAAGTTTATCTCACTAATATTTTAATTTTTGGGATCAACGCAAACTTTCGCAGCATCTGAGTTCACCCCCGCGGAGTCTAGAAAGGAAGAGTGATTGTGGTTCGTCAAGCATCAATAAAATAACTGCACAGCCATGTCTGAGATTGCAGGCATAGCTCATAGATTACCTGCTATTCTTCTTATTAAAAAGGTGAGGAGTTGCGATTTCTTCTCAGAATTGATAAAAATTAGATGAAATTGCTTTAGTAGAAAGTTTGTTCCTGAGCATTACTATTACTCCAACCAAATCCAATACAAATACAACATACACCGCTAACACGTAACCTATTGAACGAAAAAGATAATATTTTTCACGCACAGACAGTATGCAACAACCATCATAAATTGTTCTTCGCTCTTCCTACTCCCCACCAAATGACAAAAAAATAACAAAAGAAGACTAATAACTTAAGCTGTCATCCCTTTTCTACCACTACAAATCAGCACCATCAATACAGTGAATAAGCTAAATTTATAGAAGAAATTGGGAAATACACAGGTTTCAGCACCATCAGAATAAGAAGTGTATATTAACAAAGAACAAATAAGATGCTTCGGAAAATTGAATACAATACCATCGAGTCGGATGAACAGTTCTTGGTGAACGAGAAAAGACAAACCTCATAAATGTTCGGTTTCGTTTTGGATGTCTGGGGGAAAGTTTTGCAGAAATATTCTACGAGAGGATGTTTTGCGGAAATAAATTGTATCTTCGATTCTGTTTTGGGGAAACAAAATTATTAATGTAAACGTAAAATCATGTCAGAAAATTATTTTAAAACTTGAAAAAAAATATTTTAAATCATAATATAAGATAACAGAATATTTCTGAAAATGAGAGTTAAAAAGTTTGTGATTATGTTGGATGATGTGACAAATTAGAAAAAATTTGATTTGGAGACAACAAAAATAAATTATAGTGTGTGTTTTTATTGGGTGAGAAATTGTTTTGCGGAATGGAAAACATTATGGAAACAAATATAAGTTATAGAGTTTATCAAAACAAAAAGTTGATGAGCAAAGTTTGCTTAATAAAACTTCTAAAACAATACCTGTTGTTTGACGCATGGGCCACAGTATATGTTTCCTGCCGAAATTGTGATTGCGGTTTACTTCATGTCTAAGGATTAGGCATGAATGGCTCCAAAGACCCCCAAGTTCTCCCGACTTTCAATTTAACCGGCAAAGGAACTGCAGAAACAATTTATTTAACAATATCCTCGATATGCTCAACGAAATAATAGAGTCGACGTCATTATCAAAACACCAGCTTCAATGACTTTGCTTGAAATTGAAATTTCAGTGTTTCCTAATCACACACACCATGCTCTTGATAACTGCGTAAAGTTAATTTTAACTTTTTGTTCTTTTTATGTAATTAACTAATTATTACTGGCTCGTCTTAATTTTTGAAGGGGCCACTACCGACGGATATTAATCATACTTAAACCATCGTAAACACACACCTTTAATATTAGCTAAAATCACTACACCACATGTGAACCTATGACTTGAGAATGAGAACTCAATAACTAGTACAAAATGAAGCAACAGTGTAAATACTAGTTCAAGTTCATATTTCCAAAACCAATGCACAGAAGTTTAACCTAGTTGCTGGGAAAAGTAGATGATTAGCGACAACAAAGGAAGTCTCGACCAAGAAAGACAGTGTAAGAAGAATCTCGGGATTGTCATTGTCTGTATGATTTCCAACGACGAATTACCATAAATACATGTTAACCATACCAAGAAGCGACACAGCCCTTTCCATGCATGTTTGAAGTAACCGCCCAGCTTCCTTAACAACTGAAGAATCAGCTTCCAGGACTAGTTCATCATGTACCTGAAACAAAAGTTAGAAGGTAAACTTTTCATGATTCTTCAGAAAACTGAACAGGCATTAAAGGCTACAATACTTCAACCATCACAAAAGGTGGTCCTTACAAATAAATATGTAAAATATAAATTCAACGTTTCATAGTTCTTATAGGATAAGGATAGTGATCAAATTTAAATTATAGAACCAACATCATTATTGACTTCATTAACAGAAGTAATCCATCTAAGTTTTGCAGAGATGACTTGTTACAACATGAACTAATACCCTTAACCAACATATTGTCGCTGATGAAATTTTTTTAAATATATGCCATGTCCAAGGCAAAGTAAAATTGCACGTCAGGGTGAGATTTATGGCAAAAAAAGTATAACGAATGTAAACCTATTTAACACTTCTCCACTAAATACCTGTAGAAGGATTCGGCATCGATGTTTAAGCATTAGAAACTCTTCAGCATTCATGAAACTAGGCAAAGATGCTTCAGAATCCTCACCAATAATATCATGGATATATATCATTGCAATTTTTACGACATCAGCGGCAGATCCCTACAGCACACCGTTAGATAAAAACCACACATTCAGTGTACACCCCTCCCTCTTCATTACTCAAAAATGAGCTCAAAAAGTAAGGCCATTTGAATTATTATGTTATAATGGTCTGAAAAGTGATGTGACAAGGATAATTACCTGGCATATAGAGTTCACAGCTTGTCTTTGAGCTCTGGATTTTTCTTTACTGTTACCAAATTTAATTTTTTCCAAGAAACGTTTTCTTCCCTTAAGGGTCTCCACAAAACTGCAGAGCAATGAATATGAGATCCTCTAGAGGGTAAAATTAATAAGGTAGAAAACAAAATTGAAAAGAGGATCCTGGATGCATTAGTACAAGATAAGATAGAACACATGATTGAAAGGAGAATCCAGGATAAAATCTGGCCAGAGAAGAATCTGGCCCATATTGTGGAAAGCTCAAACTAGTGTTGTTTGCTTCTCAAATGAAAGAGCACATGATAAGTTGAACCGGATCTCAGGTTATCAAATAATTGAGATTTGATCTTAGAGCACCATGGATTATTGGCATGAAAAACATTAGGGTTCCCACAAGGGAAAGAGCAAAGAAACTGTATGATGTGAAGTTGGAGAGGTCAAATGTAAATTACAGGAAGGTAAATCAACATCTCACAACTTCATTTAGCAATGGTCTTTCACAAATAACAAAAAATGCAAAAATGTCCAGCGAGTGGACTTTATTAAACTCACCCTTTTTTGCGACAGGCTGTAACTGCTTCATGCAACCAGCCAGCAACACCAGGAAAAGACTTCTTGAAGCTCTGAATTCGTTCTGCAGCATCTTCTGTAGTGCAGTCCAGTTTTTCTGCGAGTGAGTTAGGCCCCATACCGTATAGGATTCCATAAACCATTCTCTTCGTTTGATCTCGCTCACATGAGCTCACACTTGACTCATGTTTCCCAATCCATTGTGCGGCAATCATGGTAAAGACATCGGCCTGACAACTACTCAGAAGTTTAATCAATGAAGAATCTTTTGAGAAATGGGCCATAAGTCTCAGCTCTATCTGGCAATAATCTGCCGTTATGAGCAGCCAATCATCCTGCGACAAGAAAACCAAGTAAAAGAAGCAAATAAAACTCCACCAGCAGAGCTCCAGACACAGATAGATAAGAGATTCTAGGATAAGTGTAAAGAAACTCGAGTTCAAAAATCTTAGGCATCTTCACCTGAGTAGGTATGAAGAAATCACGAGCATTAATCTTGTAGTGAATGGCATGCGATTCAACATCATCTTTCTCCATTTTGAACTCAATCATATGCTCAACGCACTATGAAATCATGGACAAAAGAATACAGGATATTAATTGGTTAAATAATTGTGAATGATAACAAAATGGCAGAAAGCAACCACATCCGAATTACAGGGAAACAAAACCTGGAGGTTAGGCTCCTCCATTGACAGTCGACCAGTTGCTGTTGACGTCTGGAGCCAATGACCATGCAAAGTATACTTCTGGCTCCTTATAGAAAGCCTAGCAAGTGAACAAATTGACCCCAAAGTAGAATTCAAAAGTTTAGCTAATGTTCGGTGCTCTTTAATAACTGGAACAATGGGATGCTCATTCCTGAAATAAAAAAAGCTTCGATCAGTCCAACAATCTTTGAAGCAAACAAGAACGGTGATCAAGCATTGTTACGTCACCATCAGCGGCGAGCAAGTTACTTTAAAATCTAGACAGTCATAAATCCTCTAAAGCTAATGAACATAAATTTGTAACTACGACATCAAAAAGAGCTTTCAGGGATGAAAAAATTGTAGTAAAATACAAATCAGAGAAGATTTGCAACCATATCAATAACTTTACCAAGCAAAGGCAAATACAGAAGAAAAGGCCATATTTGCAACGTGACCGTCCAGCATTTGAACTAGGGCAAATGCTAATTGCTAGCTAGGTCCAACATGTGCTGTCAGATATAGAGTAAATGTGATTATAAAGATCTAGCGAACACTTATTTTAAACAAACTCCATCTAACTAAGACTATGTGTGACAATAAAATAAAAAAGCTAAAATTTAGTTGTTCTACACAAGCGCACTCATATTTCAATTAGGCTCAGTTTGGAATGAGTGATGAAGCAGTGATTAGTAATATCCTATTTTATCCCATGTTTGGTTGGATTTTTTAGGCCCAAAATTAATATATAACCCTGATAAAATCTCACAGAATTCATCTATTCTCAATGGTGACTGGTGTGATGATTTATCATAATTTTTATTAACAAAAACATCAATTCCCCAATTATCCTCTCAAATAAATATATAATAAGAATTTGACAACATTAATTTGCAACAGCAAGTGTGGAGCAAACACTTTTTCATAAATGAAAGGAGATTTGAAATCTTGAATCATGTAATGTTGGTGAAATTGGTGATGATTCACTTTGGAGCTTGAGGTGAAGTCCGGAAGGAGGAAGAAGATGACGTCAGTTGTGAATGAGAATTGATTGAGAAGATTCACTTGTTGCTGTTACTAAGTAGGTCGGAGGAAAGCTTGGTCATGGTGTCCGTAAAGAGCATGCAACTTGTAAAAGATTGATGAAGCTTGAAGAAACGAGATTGTGGAGTTTGTGCAATCTAGGGAAGATGAAAAGAGATATACAAGTTGAGGAAAGTGAAAGGTACACGTACGTTTGGAGAAGATGAGATATTATGATTCACGTAATAAGGGTAAACTTTACAGATCTAAATAAAGTAAATTTTTATCCATTTTATTATTAATTCAACCAAAAACGTCAATAATTATAATCAATATTTACTCAACCTACATTACCAAATAATTATGGATCTCACTTTGTCTTATGTGGACCTTTTGGTTCGTTTTTTGTTACTAATTTTATTAATCAATATAATACCATTTCTTATAAATAAATAAAAAAGTCCTTTTAGTACCTCAACATATCCAGACAATGTTTGTCAGTACTTGGATGTAGTTTTCCCTTACTCCCTTCTGGCCTGGGAAGTTTCAAGTGTTCATAGAGTACGTTAGCTATGTCAGCTGGCATCGATAATGAAAATATCTTGCCAGCCAATTCGAAAGCTTCCTTCTCCAAAAGCTTTAGTTTACTTCCAAGAATATGACGCGCTCTAAGGCATCCTTCCATGTCAACACCAATTCCCCAAATCTCCATATCAGCAAGAACATTTACCTACAAACAACAGGGACTATATAATTCTGATTGACAGACAATAAAAACCAAATAAATGAAAGGTCAACATCAGTCTAACCATCAGAGTATGGTAACAGAAATGAAACTGACTAGAGATTTAAATCAATCAACAGAAAATTCACGTAAAACTGTGAAAAGCAAAACTGCCATCCAAGCCAAACCATGTTTCTGATTATTTGTACTTCGTAGTTAAAGAAATATTTTCACAAGTCATTTTCATCATTTGGGTTATAAATAAAATCAGAGGAACTTCAAGTATGACACGAAATTGCTGCCCCGAACAACTTTTCCAGTTTATAGCAGCAACATGTTATAAGCTATTCAAATTATTCTGAAAAACCAAAATCACAATGCAGGAGATGGTCAAGTTCTCATTCCATGAGTGAAAAAGATTACTCACCAGCTGAGTTTCAATAGTCACAAGTGGTTCAAGCAGTTCTTCAGCCTCTAATAATTTCCACAGAACAGAAAACAAAGCTCGAGTTTGTGCAACTCTGCGACAGCAACCGTTATGTGCAGCTCTTTGCATCTGATCCTTCCATCGACCACTTCTATTAGCTGAAGCTGCAGCATCACTAGATAATCTCTTTTTAACTTCCTGTGAATATTGTACCCTCAGAGGTAATTTTGACAACCAAAAAACTCGATAATAAGATAAATGATCATCTAGTTCATTCCTAACCAAAAAATCAGGCATTGTTATCAGTGGAGCACTAAATTTTAGTGCAAAATCAGAATAAGATTTCATTTAAATATTATTTATCGATCAAGAATACCTTTTCCAGATTAGGATGAGAACTTTTCTCTTCATCAGGCGAAAGAATCCATGCCACAATACACATATCAATTGCATTCTTTACATGGACATGGGAAAACATGAAGTATGAATTGTCAATAAGATCCAGATCCAGACTTTTAATTCCACCATGCAGACCGCTAAACCTCTGAATAGAAACAGCTGGACTTTTGAGCACCTGCAACTGAGCTTTTAAGTTCCAAGTAAATTTTTTGACTCCCTTTCTCTCCATTATATACCCAATCCTTATCCACCGTTTCTTGGCTACCTCCACCTGATGCTTTGGTGGTAGCATACCAGCATGTTCTTTTCCTCCACTGTCATAGCGTAATAAGTCCTTTGGGAAATTTAAGTAATACACAGGAGAGTTTTCCCAGCAAACCGCCATGCCATGTATTTCAAATGGAGCAGAAGAGTTCAATTCAAATTTTTTATTAAAATGTATATCGAAAAAAAACTCTGTTGCTGCATCCCAAAGATCCAAGAAAGAATCGACTCCCCCAGGAATACTAACTGCCTTCACAGGACTTTTTCCCAATGTGTGTTCTCTGATTCCCACACATACAGTGTCTCTTTTAGGTTGTTTCTGACCATCATGGTCAAAACATTTACTAGACTGATTTCTGATATTACCAACATTTCTTGATGAGACATAGACGGATGTGCTTGCACTTTTTATGGGATTGTTAGTCATATTATGCTTAGACCCCAGAATAGTGGATCCTTCTTCAAATAAAGTAGGACATTCACTTTGAATATTTCCCGCTGATTTTGCTTCTCCGTTTGACACAAGTCCAACAGGTGGAGAGTAGTAGGTTGATTCGTCCGCCTCAGTTTTTAACTTAACTCCGTTGGCCCCATCACTATTCTTCTCAACTGAAGGTGAAGCCAAACCATGATTTGAATGAAGATCAACAAAGTTGCTAGTTGATTCCTCCCCCGAAGACGACGTTAATTCCTTTCTGGGGACATTTTCGGTAGCATTAAGTAATAAAGGATGAGACAATGGTGGCACGTCAAGTCCAAGAGATTTGAAGGCTGAGAATGCAGTGAGTCGTGCCTCTTCAGCTTTATCAAGAACAATTTTGCGAGCTCCATTTTTTATCTTCTTGGCAACTCCAAACTGTATTTTCCGTTGTGCTAACGATTCCATAACCAAGAAAAATTATATATCCAAATTATAGACTAGAATTTATACATTGGCTAAAGACTGCAAAACTAAAGGAAGCAGAAAACAGCGTACCAACAAATCATGAAAGAGTTGATTAAGACTTTTCAGTCAGTCAAATGAGAACGACTACTTTAGTTAGCACTAGAATCATGTAAAAACATGGTGAACAACAAGGATGACAGACGAAAAACCCACCAAAGTAGGTACCATGAGGAAATAAGAAAAATGCACAGCCATTTCCAAGATCAACTTTCATGCAATGGAAATGAAAATCGCGGTTGTATTCAACAAGATAAAAAATTTGGCTTTCATGAAAACTTCTCGATATTTCCTGATAGATAAAGATCGCGATTCTCCAGGAAATGCATCACGAGAAAGAAATCATTTGTACATCAATATATAATTCAAATTCACAAAATGAAATATTTACAATCTGCAAAAGCTCCCAGCAATCATTGATATAGCTTGTACAATTAAACTCCTCTACAAAAGTTTAAAAGTGACGGTGGAGTGAAGTGTGCTACAATCAATAACCAATGCTTGAAACCTCACCTTGTGCAGTCCACTGAGAAGATTCAAAAAGTGCTTTGCCAATTTCAGAGACAGACGATTCAGCTATAGCTTGAGGAGTACGCAAACCTGCCTTATAAAGTGCTCTAGCTCGTGAACCCTGCAGATTCCGAAAATTGTAAAATTAATAATCTAGATTTCTAAAAATAAAAAACGACACCAGTATTCTACCTTAACGTAAGGAATAGCTGTAAGTTCTACAATCTCTGCTCTAACTCCAAATGAAACACGATTTTGGAATTTGGCAACTAAGCTTTCAAGGTCATGCCAACCAAGTCTCTCACAGAATACAGAAACCATAGACGCAAATCTTCCAGCATTTTCTTGTAAGGCCTGAACCATACCTCTAGCGACTTTAAAAGCATCGCATGCCTCAACAATAGATACTTCCTTCACTCCACCATCAAGAAATTATCATATAAGTATGAAACCAAATAGCTTAATTAACATCATAGTAGACAATTACATAAATGACCAAGTACATGAGGTGAAACAGACTAAATAAGATGAAAATCTTTGAGTAACGTTTTCAGTAAAAAAATTAGTGAATAAAAATAAAAAATGGTGTTATGGCACAATCTTTTGCAAGAATAGGCATGTAAAAAAAAGTTTTTTTTTAAAAAAAGACCTCATTTCAACTTTAACCACAATGCAACACATTGCACCACGTGCTTTTCAGTCAACAGTCCTATTTTTTTATAAAATATTATGTACAGATCCATTATTGCTAATCATCCTTCTGGTACTGTCTATGCACAATATTTAAGAAAAAACTGTATCATAAGTGAGTGTAATTCTATAGCAATAAGCTGGGAAACAAGGAGGAGAAAGATGGGGAAAATTTCAAGTATAAGTAAATGAATTAAATACAAAATTGCACATATACACTGTATCATATGAAAAATCTTCTCGGATTGCAGATTTATAACAAAGGATAATGTCCAACTGGAGAGTGTGGAGGGGAACAAATATACCTGCACAAGCCGAGACAAGATAAGAGAAACATAGAATCGTTTACACACTCTAAGCATTTGATCATCTGAGAGAATTCGATTAGTCGCCATCCCAAGTCTATGATTGTGATTTCCGCGAAAGCCTTTGGAATAATCCCTTGATCTATGTGAGGAAGGTGCTCCATGAGCCATACGCATCAAAAAGGATTCTTGTACTCCAACTCGATTTCCAACAGACTGCACTTCATAAAAAAGGTAATAGAGACATAGTTGTGCATGTATTTCAGGTCAGATTTCTGCTAAAGAAAAAGTTACAAACTGCTTTGACACCAAAATTAACCAATTCTAAATTCAAGCTTTTTTGTCATGCAACTTAAATAAATAAAAGATTAAGTCCACTAGAGAAATCTTTAAGTTTCAGTGTTGAGGTTGAAGTCCCCATTTAAACATGAGCCTCCTAAAATACGTTTGTGGTTTCATGAAATTCTATTGGTAAGGATATCATGATTCATGACAAAAATGCATAAGAAAATAGTCCTGCATATCTTTCTCTGCAGACACATTTTTGGAACTATTTTATCGTGCTCAAAGAATTTCTGGAAATCAAAAGTTCAACCGACTATCCTATCATTTTTGGCTTTGAACGTAAGAGTATTTAACATCATACATCTGACTAAATGAATTCTTCACATAGAAACCGGTTCAAGGAAACTTACATCTACTGCAAAATTTCTAAAGTGGGATATCAGAAACAAGATGAATAGTAGATAAACAGCAAAGTACCTGGTCTAATGAAGGCAACTGCATGAATCGCTCATAATATAGTTCCCAGTCTGGTTCCACATCAACATTAATGGGTGTTACTAAGTACACTAGATGTAAATCTGATGCAAGCACAAATCCTTCTCTCGCCCTCGTGAGATCGTCCAGTACAATCTAAAAATAATCAAAATTCATTGATTACCTAAACTACGTAAAACTCGTTCATGAATTTAACCTGATCGAAGCCAGAGGTCAACTGCATACAAATACAAATTTAAATTGTGGAGGGTTAGCATAGAAATAAAAACCAGGGATACATTACAAGTGATTCCTCTGGACAGAGAGAACTTCCAAAAGATGCGCGGCCCAAAGGTGTAGTAGTGTACAACTTCGTCTCTTCATTCCATTCAAGAAACTTTTTATGGCACAGCCATCGAAGAGAATCTTGGGCTGATTTCACGACATCTTCAAAAGGTTTAATTGAATTGAGAAGAGTACACCTAACATATCGATGAATATCATTTGCTGTTTGAACAATTCCTCCAGCAACAACCTCCAGTATAGCATGGGTCATCCCATTCTTATCTTCTGACAGGCAAGAATAAAGTGGAGGACAACCATCATTAAGGAGTGCCACTATTTTCTTGACCTCCTCTGGCTTGCAAATCAGCACCTATGTAGGTTTTTCAAATTACTAGTGAAAAATTTAATGTACTTCAAGACATATTGTACTTTGTTATTCAACAAGAAAAAGAAAAAGTCACAGTAAAAATAGAGAAAATTAGGCAGGAACAGATGCAAGTAAAGGATTGGAGAAGAAAACCGACAAAACAGTGAACCAATAAAATAACTTGAACAGATGAAGGGAGAATTGTATAAATGTAAGCAAATAAAAACGAGACCTACACTTTCTCCCTTTGTATCTATGCCAGTACGACCTGCCCTTCCAGCCATCTGCCTGTATCTTGTCCCATCAATAAAATCACGACCAATGCGTGGTTGTCTAAATATCACTCTTCGTGCTGGCAGATTAACTCCAGCTGCAAGTGTTGACGTAGCAGTCAAGACACGTACAAGTCCTTTGCGGTAGAATGTTTCAACAGCCTCCCTTTCCTCAACCTTTTCCAGAAATGAAGAACCGTGATAAGCATTCAATGTGATAAGTATGCATGAGCATAACCCAGAGTTAAATTTTGTATGAACAGGAAATAAATCAATAAGATGTGTCCGACATACTGTGAGCCCGGCGTGATGATAAGCTACTCCAAGAGGAAGAGTTTCTTCCAGTATTGGATCCAACCCAGCAGCAGATCTTCGCAATGAATCAATAGCTGAATTTATATCAAAGAAATCATCGTCTTCATTGCGAGGGCTTACGCAAATTTTTTTAAGATATTTCGCTATATGCCTAGCAGTTGATTCACATCCTTTTCTACTGGAACAAAATATTAGGACTGAGTGACCCTCTTGGACAACCTAAATAATTCAGTGTGTGAGATATATTCAATCTAATTGCAAGATAAAACTTAAGTAAAAGACAAAGAAGATGAACCTCGTTGCATAGTTCAACTATATGATCCGGATCTTTACCACAGAGATCAGCCACTCTAGGGATCACCCTAACAATTTCCATCTCTTTGTTATATATATTGCTACCCACTTTAACGTATTCCTCCAATGGAACGGGTCGAAAGTATGTCTCATAAAGTGAAGCCTACAAAATAATAAAAGAGAAATAGAAGGCAGATCAATTCATTTTTAAATTTAAGAACTTATTATTTTTTGGCAGCATGTAAAATAACACGATATAAATCAATTAACATGGTAAATTATCAGATAAAATTTGCAAAGCCAAAAATTGAGAAGTTAAGGATTTGAACCAAAATTTTCCAAACAGGGTTTGAATACAAATAACCTGATTGCAGTCTTTCAAATAAAATGGAAACATAACTCTAACTTTGCATGAGACGACCTCATGGATTTTCAATTACAGTCTCAAATGACACTTCATCCACTTATTACAAAGCAGAAATTAGAATTGGGTCATTTTCACATTCAGTGATGCAAACAAATAGCTCTCAGTAAATCAAGGCTTAAATGATCACAAAAAGATTTTAATCAGTAGTATCCCCAGCTTCAAATAATTCATTCACAAGGTTCCAAAACTTCAAGCGGTACAAATATCAGAAATATCTCGAGTGAATTGAGTCATATTAAGCGGTTATTCAAGAAAACATGCATCACTGGTCCTATCAGGGTAAACATTTTACCACATCTTCAAAAAGATTGTAACCTGTTGTCCTGTTCGGTAATAACAAATACTTACTTGAAGCCAATCAGCAACAGCAGCAACATTGGGTAATGTTGCACTCATGCCAACAATTTGGAGGCCACGAGCAGGATCAGACTTACCACTACTCGTCCCTCCACTTTCTCCACTAGAAGAGCCTATATTGCCTTCACCAGCTGCATACCGAAGCTTTGTCAACATGAGTTCTAATATATAACCTCTACTCTGATCAGCAACCTGCCGTCATCACAATATATCATTCAGACATAAGAATGACAATCAGATAAAAGAATATAAGATAACAATCAATAAATATAACCACAAGAAAACCGAAAGCCATGTGAATACCATGTGCAGTTCATCAATTACAATGGTACCAAGCTCTGATAAACGACCCTCTTCCAGTAATCTGTTTACCAACGAATTTGCTTTCTCTATAGTACAGACGGCTACAGAGGTATCCTTGGGAATAGTGCCACCACCTTGATTTCCATAATAGCTGCGAACATGCTTATGTAACGGTTCTAAAAGAACTTCAAGGTGTTCTGCCTGCACGTTTTCACAGAGATTGAACTGTAAGACACAAGACAAAGAGCATAAGAACTGTTTTGAAAGCAAAGCAGCCAACACCACCTTTTCTGCGCAGATAGATACAAACGGAAGTACAAGAAGGGCAATTTTTCCAGCGGAAAAAACTCTTCTTAGCATTATTATTTCAGCAACAAAACTTTTACCAGCACTGGGAAAACCAAAGAAAAAAATTTGAGCGGCAAGGAAAAACCACATCATCTAAAAATTTCACCAAGAAAGAAATAAAGCTGCCAAACCAAAAAACAAAAACATAAAACTCATCACAATTGAATACATCTGTATAAAATATGGGAAATAGTATGCAGCTAATCTTCAAGGAGCAACTGAATTGAGATGGGAAAGCCAAAAACTAAACCTGCAGACCCTGGGCATATTAAGCAAAGACTTGATCACATTTGATCGAATTTGGGAATATATTCCCTTGATCTGATATAAATGTAGTTCTAGAGATGAAAGCATGCATACATAAACATAAAACCCTAGAAATGTAGCTGAAAAATGAAACATCTCCCAAGCATGCATAGGTAAACATAAAACCCTACAAATGTAGCTGAAACGAAACATCTCCCTTAATTACAGTTTTCCGAAATAGATTATATTGCTGGTGAATAACAGCTATGTTTATCCATGAAGCTTGAAGAATCTCAACTAAATAAACAGCTCCCTTCTTAAAAGTTTTACTAGTAATTCTCCAGTCAGTATTAAGTATATCACCCACCACAAGAGATATAAATATTTTTATAATTATTTCTATCCCAGTTAAATATGCTTTTTTGAAGACCGAATTAGCAATTGATATTCTTGTTCAAGTTTGCCTATAAAATCGAAAGTATGAATTCTGAGGAGGTTTGAATTTGAAAACCATAAACTTTTTCATATCTAAAATAGACTTGAGTGAACATAATACATATATTTGGGAAACTAGGCATGCTCGCAATGATGCATATTCCCCATTGCCTCACATATCAGAATCCAAGTCAGAAATGTTGTGCTCAGACCACTTGCATGAATAATAAAGGCCCAATTTGTATTAAGAAAACATACACAAGCTACCAATAACATGAATATGCAGTAACCACACCTGCAGTCTACAACAAAAAAGTATGACACTGTAGCCAACTGTAACTATTTACCCAATGATGTAAATTTTCCCAGTCTACAAAGAAGAGTCTAAACCTCGTGGTGAAATTTCTGGTCATCAAATTAAGATGTAAAAACGGGGAAAAATTTGAATTTATTTTTTGCAAATTTTACTGCTTGTGCACGGATAATTCCTCATGAAACAATATAACGAGTTATGCAGCACAGGCAAACCTTCACATAGGACAATTGATCATTGATGACAAAATTTAGTATAAAAATACAAATAAAAAGAGGAGGGGGGGTGGAAAGCAATTTTAACAAGTTATATTACCTGGTAGATGCACAATAAACAAGATTCCGGTTATGCAAGACACCATCCACCTGAAGGCAGTCAACCTGAAAAAAAAAGTTAATAGAAAAAATAACATATCGACATTTCTGCAAAGTTTAGGCTGCTATTTACAGAACTGTGGTCAGATATTAGATTCAGTAACCAATCATCCATCGGTATTGGCTTACTTCATTTCAAGTTTTCACTTATTGTCCGGTTCAACAAGGAACCAGCAACCATGAGTCTGGTCTGGAACAAGCCTATAAACCGTTTTGACGGTCAAACCAGTCAGAACCGGTCAGACCGGTTTTGAACCGGTGAACCTATTGGCTCAGCCATTTAAAAAAAACGATATTTTAAATTTTCTTCGAAAAAAATTACTTATATTTAAAATTTGAAATTTTATTTTTTTGATTATATATATATATATGATTATTTGAATTTTAAAATTTATTAAAAATATTATTTTAGCAATATTAGATCTTATTTTGATTTATTTATTTTTTGAAAAATATACATATAATTATATAATCATGTTGTTTAGATTTTAAAGTTACATGAATATATCTTTTTAAATGATATTTATACACATTTAATATATTTAAATTTAAAATATATTATTTGATATAATATAATTGTTTTTCAGTTTAACTGGTTGAACAATTTTTCGAGGTAAACCGATTCGATCACCAATCTGAATATGAAAACATTGGGCAGCTTTTCAACCAATCTAGAACGCATATACACAGAAATCTTATGACAGCCCGTGACCCTTGTTAACAATATTGATTTAAAGAAAAAAACTTAAAGTTGAGATAGCTTGCATCAGGAAAGCATCCCAAGTTTCATAGACGTCAGACGACCACCAACAAACTAATTTGAATATATTTATCTAGGAGAATTCATCTTTTAGGGAAAGGAATACCTGCCAGGGATACAGTTTTGATATCCCCTTTTTCTTATAGATTTCACATATTTCAAGGGGAAGCCAATTATTCAAATCCAAGCAGTCCTTCATTGAAGAACTTGCTGGAGTAGAGGAACTTTTTGACTCATGATTATTGGAAACCACGGTGTAATCTTTGTCCACTGCACCAGATGTAGAAATGTCATAATCTTCAATCACTCGATTCATGTTTCCAGTGGAAAAAACACACTTAAAGGTTGATCCTTGCAGTGTCAGATTTTCTTTTGTTTGATTGATGTGGCCAATGGGTGTAAGAATAGTGCTTTGTAGACTATGGTGACTGATAGAAGCATTAGTATTCTCCTTGCTCGCTGCAGTACGAGGTGTATCACTATTAGCATGAGAGGGCATCTCTTCATCAAAATTGTTTCCATCAAGATTGAAATCAAAGTGCTTCACAGGCATGGGTGAGGCTCCTTCATCCAGATCTTTCTTTTGATTCCCCTTGGGGCCTACAGCAGAACCAGTCCCATCATCACAAACTGGGTCTAAAACTGTATGCATACCCTTGTTTACCATATTGCGGCATCCACCATGTTCCACTGTATTTGAATTACAAATCTCATAATTAACCATCAGGGATTCGTGATATTCTGTGGTATGGGATGAAAGACCGTCCTTGGGAGCAAACAACCCATCTACAACTGTAATTGCTTCATTCCAAAACGCTTCTCCAGGAGAGAACAATGACCCTCCCCGTGTAGATTGAGGAGTTCCACAAGCTCCAAGTCTGGAGGTTAAAAAACTGTGTGTGTCACAACCAGCAGTACATGGAGCAGATGTGTGGCTACATTTTCTCAAACTTGCTTGTGATTCTAAGGCATTGTGGAATACAATTTCCTGTCAACATATAAGATCAAATTTTCAAAGATAAGTTTGATTAAGGACATTTATAAATCTTCACATGTTTTTTTACCTTTTGTAGGCATTTAAATTTTTTATCTCCAGATTGGTTAACAGTTTTAGATTGTGTGGCCTTGGGTGAGGAAGTGAATCCATTCTTAGTGAAAGGCTGATTCCCACCATCCCCACTATGCCTTCTCTCAGATGCTTTATCCTCTAGCTGAAGGATAGATGAGCTATTATGTATTTTCTTATCAATAAGTTTTGCTTCTGATTGAGAACTTCCAGCAAATGGTAACTCGCTGCAAAAGAATTACAGAATTTTAAAAAAATTAACAAAGAAAATACATGTGCTCTATCAGCCAATAGAGTAATATTAGACCTAAGGTAGCTAGCTGTTGAATGAGTGATTGAAGTCTTCTGGACTAAGTCAAGCCATTAATGGACAAAAGAGAAACAAGTAGTACCTACAATATAACGACAAAAATCCAGTTGCAAATGCCTTCAGTTCAGCATTTTCCACAACATTCCCAGATGCGTAAGAATCCTTACCAAGACAATTAGTTGGAACACTATCAGAAAACAATTCAGATTTTAACCTTGGAGCCACTTCAGAAACTTGAGGTCTTTCAGGTAGTCCCTGGGTTGGGAAATGGGACTCACGATTTTCAATTCTAGATGACAAGCCAGCATCCAAAGTCAGATTCCTTTTTACGGGCCCCTGATTAGCCTTTTGATCGCAAGGGACATTCAAAGATTTTGCGGGTGAATGACCATCCTTTGAGGTTACTAAATAGCTATCCAAAGAACTTTTCGAACTTGGAGAGACTTCAATTTGGTTTCTTGCAACTTTTTCGCATCTCCCCAATTTTGAATTTGGTGACAGAGTCTTTCTCTTCTTTTTCGAGACAAAGAACTGCACAATTACCATAGTCATCAACATTTGAAGAAAAAGTAAAGATATAATAACAGGTAACGGATATAATCTTGAACAGTTCCATTTGTGTGACACCAGAATGGGAGGGGGGTATACGAGGCAAAAATCTCGAATAAACTCCATTGCAGTGACATCCGGATTTTCCCTGTCACCATGTACCCCAAGAGAGAGAGAGAGAGATAGTACAAGGAAACAGGTGAACTTTAGAATTCAACATGGGAATTCCCATATTCTCAAGCACAACAAGATAAATGTGTCAAAGGTCAATATTACGACCATAATTGACATAGCATTCTATCTTTTCATGATTCTGTAGTCATCATATACGTTACATAAAACAATCAAAGTACAGGAATATTAAATTGAGTTGTGGAGTACATGGAAATTGCATATGGATCTCCAGTGTCATGCCAAATCTAAATCCTATGTTAAGTAAATCTCTCTGAAAAATAAATAAATTAAAACCCCAAACTGACACCACCTAAAACCCATGTCGACGACCTCTTTTTCAACAACACGTTTATTTTTATATTTTGAACAACATGGTTACTTTTTTTCAACAAAACATTTAGTATACACTAATATTTTTCAATGTTTCTTTTCGTTTCTCATTATATAGTGATACCTTTAGCTAATTGACTCATTGCAATTTAGACTAAATAACACGCCAATCCAAACTAACATATCACCAACATCAATCCCAATAAATTTCAACAACAAAGGTACATAACAACGCTGTGTTTCTCACATAGGCATATATATAAACCTGCGTTTGGATGGGTGTATTTGAATCTAAAGAAGGATTTATCTGAAAATTTGTGGATTTAAAATGACAAGTAATTACAAGTCATTTGAAATACTTTAAAAATGTATAAAAAAATTCATTAGAGGATAGGATCAAATTTGAGATTATCAACAAAAGTTTTCGTTCAAATATGAATAACTCCATCCAAACAAGAAAATTTGAAATCACCTGGTCGATGCGGGAATCCATGACCGTACTCCAATGTGCTTATTGCGACGATGAACAAGCGTCAAAGCCACTGATTGTTCGCCTCTAGTCCAAAGAATTCAAAGTTTCAAAGAATTCAAAGTATTTACGCATTTTACTTCATTCGAGATGTTCAACGTCCCTAGATTTGAAATATGAAAATTTTGAATAGCAACCCTAATGTTTGTCCAATGTGTATATATATATATCTGGGAGCGTTGATAACGTACTACCGTTTGCCGTTTGGTAATTTAAATTAATTCCTACATTATTTTTAGCCATCATTTTCCTAAATTTTAAAAATAAATAAATACATACATATCTATTATATTGTCATATTAATTTTTTTCCCCCAAAATACGAATTCCCGGTAAATATCATTATATTTTAAATATACAAAACATCATAAAAGTTGTTATTAAAATTATATAATTAATTAGAAATTTAAATATTAACTTTAAATAAAAAAATATAATTCATATAAAAGTTATATATATAAATATATAACTATATTTTCGATTTAAAAAAATTAATTTACGTCCACATTATCCAATATCATCACTTCTTATTTTAAATCAGTCAGATCATTAATATTTATCAAATCCTTTAATTAAAAATTAAAAAAGTATCATTTATATCTATATTTTATTTATATTAATTAATTATTGAAAATGAAAAAAATCGTAATTTATCATCTTATTCCAAATTTAATCAATCAAGCCAAACAACCTATTATTTATTACTAACGCACACGATATTTTTTTAATTAATTTGATTTATATTTAAATAAAATTAATATCATATTTGTTGGACTAAAGTACTCTTAAAATTAAAAAAAAAAAACAAAACAAAAACAAAATTATATTATTATATCATATAAGGACAACATTGAGATAAAAAGACGTTTTTTTTTTATTATAAAGATTTTATTAGAGACATATTCGAATTCAAATAAACGTATTAAAAGTTCAATTCGAAGTCAAAATTTTGGTCAACGGCTCCAATTCCGTTTGAATACGAGCTCGAAAATTTTTCGAATCGAATCGAGGTCGAACTTTTACGAACAACACTCCCCAAAGAGGTGTTGCCTACTCGGTGGCCTTTGCCGCCTTACTTCCAACAATTTACACAGTAGTGGTTACTCTCTCCCCAATTGTAATTTATACTCAAATCGTACTCCAAGCACGACACGAAAATGACATCTATGTTCCACCGCCAGATTTTCGAGTACCATCTTGGACAAGCTCTTCCACGTGGAAGAGATCTACTTCGGTTATGAGTTACAGAACCACTAGGTCTACAGAGTACAAGCATTATAATTGAATTATTATATAAAATAATTTATATATAATATAATAATATATTCAATAAAAGTTTGTGAATAGCTCAAGAACTTTCGAACAAAATAGTTATAATTAATTTTCAAAATTATGATGTTACATTCATTTAACTATAATCAATTCAAACCACGACATGTGATCATTTCAAATTACATTATCTCTCTTATTAATTTTACGTTATTCTTATTAAAATAAAAATTATATTAATTTTAAAAAAATTTACAAACATCTAACGCATGCCACATATTACTAGCATTCATCGTTTGAATACTATTGCAAGATGTCCGTTGGTCCACAAATTAATTTTAAAAAAAATTTACAAACATCTAACGCATGTCCACAAAAAACGCTCTACTGGTTTTCATGACCTCTAGAACACGTTTGAAATACACATATATTTCTTGGTGATATATGTGATGCATTGGAAACAATCACAAATAGTAGATGGCAAAATGTAATTAGTTTATTGTAAAAAAAATTTCATTAGTTTAAAGCAATTTAAAACTATTAAAAGCCTTTTAGATGGAATGAACAAAACATGAACAAAACATAACTTTACCTCGAGCTTCTTTGTGTTACTTCCAAGATTCCGACTCGTAGAACTAAGTGATCATGATATAAATAAATATTGATCTACGTTAGCTGGGATTGTCATGCCCGCCAGCGACCGAATCGTTCGACACTGACATTTTTTGACAAATAAAATTCGTAAAACAACAAATACGTAGTTCGGCATAAATCAAACAAGTTCATTTCATAAATGATTCATGAACAACTCGTCGTTACAAAATTCTTAAGAACAAAATAGAATTATGAAAACGTTTTACAGTTTAATTAAAATTAAAATAAAATAACTAAAATAAGTTCTTAAACTTAAAAACATCTTCTTTGTTATCTCAAAACATAAATTTTTCATCATCGTCTAACTATTCTCCACCCCGCCCCTATCTAATGACGGGTTGCAGGCTGGCTCAACCCCCCGCCCGTTTTGACATCTCCAATCTTAATGTTTTATTTTTATGCATAGAAATAATAAATCTATATATATATAACATAATTATTTATAACTAACACAAAAATAACTATTTATAACTAACACAAAAAAGCAACGCATGATATAAGCATCGAAATTTCAATTATAAAAGTATTATTTTGTATCAGTTATAAAAGTTAAACACCCGTTCTTCTTACTCATGTTACTTTCAAACTTTCCAACCCCAAACTCATTTTCCCAATTTCATCTAAAATTTAATCACAACTTTGACACACTTGGGATGCTTCATGTAATCAAACCCTTTGTTAATCTCATCAAGTAAAACCTCATGAGTTATCAGCTCGTCAAGATTAAATTCCTGCACACAAAAAAATTACAATTTATTCCCCCACGATTTACATGACGTCACAAAAATCTTGAATAAGTAACAAATGAATAAATTTTTACCTTGTTGATACAATTTTCTACTATTTTTGGGAGGTCTGATCGAGGCCTTACTCCTCCATAGATTGAACCCTTCAGAGTCCTACCACACAAGAGCGGAATGTATTTGAGCTCGCCACTCGTCTCGAGTCCTGCGCCGATGAACACCGTTGTCCCGAGCCCCTGTTGATTCATAACAAATTACCCTTTTAATATTACAGGACATCTATTTCAAATACTTACATGTGTAAGAGGGTGGTCTCATACATACCACTTTTGAACCATCGACGGCTTCATTGAGCAAGTCTGGCACTCAAGTGCACTCGAAGCAGTAATCGACTCCAAGCCCCCCCCGTAGCATCTTTGATCAAGTCGGATACAGATTTACCTGAACTTTTGGGGTTGATGAAGTCTGTGATCCCGAAAGCTTTTCCTTTCTCCCCCTTCAAATCGTTTATATCGATCCCGATTATTTTCCCCGCCCCTTGCATTTGTGCTCCCTTGGCAGCCTGCGTTTGTGTTTTCAGAGAAAATAAATAGATGTAGAGTTAGACCACTCAATTCACAGGATATGCCTTGTACACTATAAGAAATTTCTGTAACATTTTTGCTTAAACCAATGAAAATTTACCACATGCATTGATTATGGAAAATTAAAAGAATTAATTAGAATGTTATCAGAATATGTTGCAGAAGAAAGTCCTACAGTTCGTATCAATAGAAAGTACGTGGCTGAATTACCCCGAGTCCGACAGCACCGAGGCCAATGACAGCAACAGCTGAGCCTTTCTCAAGAGTGATTTCTCTAAATGCTGCTCCAAAACCTGTAGTAAAACCACAACAAAGGAAACTGGCATGTGGAAGCGACACTCTGGGATCGACCTTGTACGCGTAACAGGCCTCTATGACTACGTATTCGGACCACGTCGAGCAGCTAAAGTGGTGGTAAATTCTTTCCCCGTTAATAGATATTCTTGATGTGCCATCCTCAGCAGGCCAGTGAAACTGATGGGATATTTGTGGCATAAATTCGTCTTCCCTGAACTGCAGTTGAGGCATTCCCCACATTCTCCAAGATAAAGTGGCATCACCGTATCTCCTTTGTTCAAGTTTGTAACCTTATCTCCCACACTCTCAATCATTCTGTACTCAAAACAGTGAATAATGAACAAAACTTATAGTCAACAGTAACGGTGCAATCAGAATCGAAGAGAAAGCACTTACCCGACCCCTTCGTGACCGGGAATCCGAGGAAACAAAGGCTGGGAATAAAACGAAATCAACATGACATATATTTCTTGCATCTTAATTACTGCACATAATCTTAATAGGAACAAAAAAAATTATTACATGTTTTCTAGCAAGGGAATGTATAACTTACAACAGGGAGGCCCTTGGAGCATAGGATATCAGTGTGGCACATGCTAGCACAAAGCATTTTGATCCTAATTTCATATGATTTTGGTGGATCCACTTCTATCTCTTCCACTTTCAGTGGCTCTCCTGATTTCCATACCACCGCAGCTACCACATGCAAATGAAAATTACAGGTTTAATTTTGTCTATTCATTGGATACTTGAATACATAGTTCAATTTTTTTCCCAAAAAAGTACACATAATTTTTAAAAAAAAACTTCACGAACGTTCACCCTTGCATCTTATGATTCCTGGGCTGCTGCTAGTGTTAGTCATGCTGCACCTGTGTAAATGCAAACGAGTGAAGGAGAGATGAAAACGACCAAATGACAAATTTTGTAAATATTTAACTTTGATGTACCAGGATCGTATAGTTGGCAAATGGTAATCCATCAATTAATGGATCAGAATATTCGTCTACCTACATGTTTCAATTAAATTATTTTTTTTACAAATTTTTATTTATTATTAAAAATAAGCACAAAAAGATGTTTTAGTTATTTCAGAAATTTTAGAAATTGAAATATGAGATATTTAGTTATAGGTTAGTTACATATTTACTACAGTAGATTGCCATGGTATATTTTATTAAATGAATGAGTACTTTTATATTTTATTGGGTATCTTTGTAAAATCCAATTTGTGTAACCATATTAAATGACTAATGGAAATAAGTGCCTATTTACTTTCCCAAAAAAAAAAAGAAGGAAAACCCTAAAAAAAATAAGTTATTTAATTATATTAAAACATTTTTTTTCTTATTCAATACCATGTTGAGTTTTTTTGTTATACTTTTATTCTATTTTTATATATATATATATATATATATATATATATAAATGAAGATATGGAAATTGGTAATTTGACCAAAAAAATTGAGTCCTGAATCTATATCGCCTAGTATAAAAATGCATGCTGCTGCCGATCGGCCGGGTTTGTCGCATTCTTCGATCCTCTCCATAATCCACTTTGTTCAGTCCAAAATTATGAAATTTTATAATAGTAAATACAATTCGATCGATTCTTGTTCTCGTGTTGGAAACTCTTTTTCACCGAGTCAACGTAAATGGCTTCTCCAAGAACTCTTGCCAACTCCATCTCACCACCATCATCACTTCAATCAGGGCTGACTCGGCAATCTCCAAATTTACCTTTTGTCTCGAAGAATATTTCATTTTGGAGAAATGGGTCTCTGAATTTACCACTCAAAACTCAGAATTTCCCATCGAATGTTTTCAAGGATTCAAGCCAAGCCCAGTTTTCTATTGGTAAGTTTCTCGAATTACAATTGATTGCGGGTGACTTTTTTTCGAGGTGCTTAAGATTGCTGACTTTCTTTATTGTGTTTTATTTGATTCTCGAGTTCAAGTAACTATAAAATTCTCGAGCTGCTGCAACATTCATAAATTTGGAGTATACCTCACGCAAAACAAATACGGTTAATGAGATGATATCATTTCAATCTTTACAAAATATGAAAGATTTTTGAACTCGAGCGTGATGATTGTAGTTGTTTTATCCTCGGCTCCGGAGCCAGGATTTTTGTCGATAATTGAAATTATTACTCTGTATCTTGAAAAATAGTGGAAAGGGACTGAAAATTTTATGTTCTCGTGCAATATATATCACATTAATTTAAGAATCTATAGAAAAACTACTGCTCGCCCCTTTTGGCTCCGTTGCTGCCTATCTCAACATTCGAATCCAGTAAAACCTGAAAATGTTCTCATAAAGATTCTGAATATGATATTCTTATGTCATTTTCAGCAGAACCAGTAGTGTCTCCTCAATTATTTGATGTTCCCGTCTTTACTTCTTCAGAGGTTTGCTCTCTTTCACCACTCATTAAACACACAGTTGAGCTTATTTATCCTGTGCTCTGATGGGTGAAACATATAGAAGGGTAGTACTGTAATTTGATTTTCTTGTTTCTTTATGACTTAAAGGTGATTGAAAGATTCAGAAAAAGTAGAGAAACGTACAAAAGCAAGCAGAAATATTTGGCTATGTACTCTAGCCTCTTTGGTGGAATAACTACTGATCCTGCAGCCATGGTGATCCCTATGGACGATCACATGGTTCATAGAGGGCATGGGGTCTTTGATACGGCGGCCATTGTGGACGGGTCAGTGTTTTCAGCTCCTTTTATGCGTTGGGTAGGGGAGGTGTTAATATGCTACAAGTTTAGAGGGCACATATATGTTGTTATCTTTAATTATGTACGATGATCACATAAATGTTGAGGAAAACTGAAGAGACAAAGTGATCCTTTGTGAACTGGCGATCCTCTTCCTGGAAGAAAACTTTGTTGTTTATGTTGATGTAGAATTTTCTCGTAACCATGACACAACGAAAGTTTAAAATTTTTAGTTTGACCGTCAAAAAACATAACTTGAGTACCATATGATTCAAATTCATATATAGGAGGTTTAAAGTTTATTACTATTATGTTCTAAACATTGGACACAAATTATTCCAGATTTTAAACAGATATAATCCTTGTAGATCATTACAAATGATCTACTAGAAGTCGCATTTCTTCAATCTCCAAGAATTAGGTCCACGATTGAAAACTTGATTTCTTTTCTAATGCACACTAGAAAATATTGGAGAAATTTACGTTGAGATCAATCGCTGAAAGACGGCAGGACTCTGGCAGAACCATGACGGCACAAAGGCGAACATGTGGTGTTGTTTATTTGTATGTTTGTCGGATTCAACTGAGAGTTATTTGATCCGTGAGAGTCATGCACATATCTAAATCCTACATTTAGGTAATTGCAGGTATGCAAATGCAATATTACATAATATTTCAATATTTTACATGCCTTCGATATTCAATTCAAATCTTGATCTTCCACTAAATCAATAGTTAAAATAAATTTTCATGACACATTAGAATACAAATTTAAGAGTTGGAACGAGCCACAAACAGGTCCACTTTAATAACTATCAAATAATTAAAAAACAACAATGTAAAATATCATAACATATACCTAGTATATTGGTCATGTCTCTCGATTATTTTTTTATCATATGATATAAAACCACATAATGTTTCACCGCGGATTTTTTGGTACATCACATCCATGCATTTACGATTCATGTCACGGTATTGATCATGTATCTTATATATTTATCAATAACTGTCATAACTAAAAATAACTTAATCATACAATTAAATAAATATTATTTAATTTATTAATTATAGACCCTTCTGGATCAATCATCTCTCTCTGATCAATTATCACATGTACTATTTTCAACTATTGACAATGCATGATATAATTAAATAACTATTATTTAATTAATATATAATATTAAAAACTACTTAATTAATATTTAATTAACTTATTCTAAATTTACTAATTAGATAATTGTGATTTCATAATAATCACGATCGACGATGAGACAACGCTAATGCGATGAGAGGACAGATCTCATTATTTTAATAAAAAATAAAAATTTCGATCCACTGACTCATTTTTTGCAGATGTCTATTTCAGAACTTATTCACTAAATTAGTTAATGCAATTTCGTCAAAAGATTAGCAGCCAAGCAAACTCCCGTAACCTCCAAATATTAAATACACTTATAAACTCTTTTATAAGCTATATGTTTAATCTTTATCAAACTTAATCATCAAATTCAACTATTTGAATTTGACTATCTCAACGGAAGTTCAAAATTCAATACTTGTGTTACCTTCAATAGTTCAGAGATATAGCTAGCTGTGCGTTCACAACTTCATGTGATTCAGAACAACATCTGTCTTTATTTAGGCTCACCCTAATTAGCCTCGTTCTTCTGATCAACCCATCGAACAAAAATGTCAGAACTCAAGTTTGATTAGATCAATCAGATCATGGTTAGAGCTTCCGGTAACATCGTCCTATGATCCCCTATGTATCGTTGATAGTGCATATAAGAGCCAGTAAGTTATGATTATCATACAATACAGTCCTTTCATCACATATATCACAATCAAATCTGCAACCATTGATATATCGAGAGTTGCAAATGAATTTGATAACAATGTGAAGTATCTATGAGTGATTATAGTGTCATCGTGTGTGAACAAAGAAAAAAACGCTTTTTCTTAAAGTACCAGAGATTCCTTGCACTATTAATTCATTATATCACATGAGATATCTATACCAATAGGTGAACAGTGAATCCCCGACTACAATGAATTGTTTTTACATATGTCGAAACTATACCCAACCTCGCACCTAATGACCCTAGCGGAGTCGATAAACGAGTCAAAATGCAGTACTAGTACGCAGAGCCTCTATGTTGTATGGGGTCAAAGGACTAATGTTGTACAACCATAACTGCGGACTAATCCACTCGATAATTGATAATTACTTGGAGAGTTAGAGGAAGGGTTGTTTAGTGCAATCATCATATGATCACTCATCTGTGTGATTGGACATATTCATACTCATACCAATGAAACGTAGGCTTAACATTGCAAATGTTAGTCTCGAGTTGGAGCGACCTTTATCTTTATTTTAGATGGATGAATCGACTAAAGATTATTTTTACATAAAAGTCAATAACTTTTACAGTTTCAACTTTTTTGTTAAACTTGTTCCAAACTTTTAATATGAACTAATAACCAAACAAATCTTCAAGTGTTCTCAAAACTCATAAATATTCTTCCTTTCTTTGCATCCACAGACATCTTTACGAGTTAGACCAACATCTAGACCGTATCATTGGTTCAGCAACCATGGCCAAGATAAATCTCCCCTTCAACAGAGAAAGCATTAAACTGATACTCATACAAACAGTGGCCGCTTCAAAGTGCAGAAATGGATCATTAAGATACTGGCTCTCAGCGGGACCTGGCGATTTCCAGTTATCTTCCTCTGGCTGCCATGAATCAGCCCTTCATGCGATTATAATCCAAGATGAATCTCCTTCAAATTACAAAGGCGTCAAAGCAGTAACTTCATCAATCCCGATAAAACCACCCCAATTCTCTGTTATGAAGAGCGTGAATTATCTCCCAAATGTACTGTCAAAAATGGAGGCGGAAGAAAATGACGCTTATGCCGCTATTTGGCTGGATGACGAAGGATACATTGCTGAAGGGCCTAATATGAACGTGGCTTTTGTTACGAAAGACAACGAGCTTGTGATGCCTAAATTTGACAAAATTCTCAGTGGGTGCACTGCAAAGAGAGTTATAGTTCTTGCTGAAGGGCTGGTGGATGAGGGAAAAATTCGAGGGATACGAGTGGGAGACATGACCACAGAGGAAGGGAAGCAAGCAAATGAAATGATGCTTATTGGAAGTGGAGTACTTGTTCGTGCAGTAACACAATGGGACGATCAAGTAATTGGCGATGGTGAGATGGTCTTTAAGCAACTCTGGATGATCCCTTTGTTGGAGAACTATAAATAGATATGATTGGATTGTTTTTCATAGCCTTTATAGTCTCGTTTCAAACATCTAGTGTAGTTTTTGGTCGTGTAACATGATATGCTTTGTTTCTTTCTTGGCAGGCAATGAAGGCCCGGTAGCTCGAACTCTGCTGAATCTGATACTCGAGGACATGAAATCAGGACCGGCCACAGTGAGAATTCCGGTTACGTATTAACCAGATGGTTTGGGGTGTATATTGAATATCGTTAACACGATAATTTACTGTGTGTCAGTTATCAATTATTCCAATATGTTATAGTTTTGATAACATTATAAATTCGAGTAAATACGTTTTCTTTTTAAAGACATATTATTCGACACTTTTAAATGAATTAATCTTTTTCAAGTTATAGAAAAAATCTATCTTGAATATTATTTGAAATATTAAGTTTTATAAAATTAATATTAAAGAAATTTATATAATAAATTGAATATTAAATTTAAATCGTGCAATTATAGTTTAGAAAAGGACAAAAAAAGTTTATTACATACTCAAATTTTCTTTTATTGAAGTTAATTTTATATCAATAATGTAAATAATACTCAATTATCTTAATATTTGTATCACCTTTATATAATAAAACCCACAAAATACTGATTGTAGCTATCAAAATCAGTTAACCTTTTCTCGAAATATATCTCCGTCGTTTGATCAGTCATCTAAATCTATGACCGCCAAATCAACCGCAGTGATATTTACACTGATCACACTTCATTTTTACTTTAATAACATTTTTAATATCAAAAACACTCTTAATTACTCCTCGAGTCTTAAAATGGTTATGATATCTCAAATATTTGGTAAAATTTATCGACTATGTATTCTATTTTAACAACAAAATTATTTAAAATGAATTTTGAAATTCATTCAATAAAAAAACGAAAAAGAAAAAAAATGGGATTAAAATTAATAAAACTACTTATTGTTTGTTTGGTATTTAAATAAAATTCAAAATTTTTATGTAACTTGACTTTCGTGATTAATATTACTTGACTTATTTGCATGATACAATATTTTTTATTTGTAGCTCTATTGTGTTTATTTTTAATATCATTTTGATTTTTATCATCTAAAGAATATTAAAAAATTAATTTGAGATGCAAATAAATAGAATATTATAAAAATTGAAATAAAAACTATTTTAACTAAAAATTTATATCGATTAATATTTTTTATGTTAATGAGACTTTACCATTTCTTTTAAATAAATACTGTAACTTTTAATGTTAATAAATATAATTTCTTAGTACTTTTTTATGATTGAAGTTAGTAGTTGATTTTAATTATTTGTTTGTGGTATACCGTATATGCTATTGGTATTTTAATAATTTAAAGAAATTAAATAATTAAGGGGTACTTTTGTCATTGTAGAGTAAAAAATAATAGTTTTAATTGGTTAATTTATATTTCTGCCAAAAGTAAAAGCGAAATAAACTTAGTCGAAACTTTCTTTAAAAAAAACATCTTCTTAACAGAATTGATAAATGCCAGCGATCGGATTCCCCAAGATCATCATTTTTGTGTCCTTTTTCAGGATTTATTTATTGTGTTTTGATCAATTCGTATGCATTTCTTGAGGCTTATTGTCGAATTTCTTTTAAGTTCTTGCTCGCGCAGAGGGGACAACTGTGATTTCAAATTTTTTCCTCCGGGACGAGGGTTTTCATAATTAGGGTAGAAGAAAAATGGTGAATTCGATGGTGGAAAGAGGGACAGGTGACATGCTAATTGGACCTGATTGGGCTATGAACATTGAGATCTGTGATATATGCAATCACGATCCTGCGTAATTTTTCTATACTCGTGTTCTTTTATTTGGTATTTGCCTGGAATTATTTTCGTACCAATTGAATGGGAAATGATTCTATTTTTCTTGGATGTTTTAAATTACAAGTATTCGTTAATTTTGGTTTGGATTAGTATACTTCGTGGATAATAATTGGAAATAAATAGAGGCTTGTTTCTTGGATGACTGAAATAATTGTGTTGTTTAATTTCTTGTGGTTTGGAAATGTTTCTCGAATACTTGACTATACAAGTGATATCTTTATAAACAATTGATTGTCGTAGAATTCTGTATGACTTGTCCTGTGAATTTGAAAGGATTTTTTAAACAGGAACGAAATTAATTAATTAATAAATCAATAGATATGTACATTTCTAATCGGGAATTCTTTACTATGTTTATCACCCGTATTTAGTTCATTTTTTTGTTATTGAGCATTGGAAAATAAAGTCTTGTTTCTTGGGTGCTTGAAGTTACTAGTATTCTTGAATTTTCTTGCAGAATTCTTTACTCTTTTATTTTTCAATAAATAATTGCTGATGATGGAATGTATTATTAATATTTTTAGCTCTGTGAATATGCCTATACTATTTTTGTACCTCCGATTGACTGACTGATTATCAGCTTTAGATGGTTAAAGTTTCTTCTACTATACAGTTCCAGGTACCATATAAGGCACATATAAATTACTCTACCCCATCGGAGGAAGGGATTTGCTCTTTGTTTGTGTGTGTGTGTTGGGCGTGGGGTAGACTGGATTTTCAGTGTTCACTGGTAGATACAAGAAAATTGATCCACACCCCCCCCCCCCCCCCCCCCCCCCCCGCCCCCCTCGGCTTGCTTAGTGTTTGATGGTACATTGATGGTTATTTTTTTTATGACTTATTTTTTTTGTTTCCTTATGTTCACCTTTTCTTTGCTCCACACAAGCCAAAGAAGTCGTGAGAGGTATAAAGAAACGTCTTGGTAGCAAAAATCCAAAAGTCCAACTCCTTGCCTAGACAGTAAGCTTGATATTTCTTTCCTGAACATATATATTTTCCCTCTTTTCATGTGTAAAGTTTATGCGTTCTCTTTTGGTATAATAATCCAAATGCGTCTTAATTGGCTGGAATTGAGTGTCAAAAAATTAATTTTACCTCCATGAAATATGGAAGGTCGACGCATTTGTTTTCTTTTCATTCTTTAGCTGTTAGAGACCACTGTAAAGAATTGTGGTGACATAGTTCATATGCACGTTGCTGAGAAAGATTTGCCTCATGAGATGGTGAAAATTGTGGGAAAGAAGGTAATCTAATTGACTAATTCTATGCATTGTTCTTACTGTTTGTTCTCTCTTTCTTGGTCTCCTGCCACAGTTTTACCAACATAAAATTTGCTATTGCAGCCAGACTTTAATGTAAAAGAGAAGATGTTAATTCTAATAGATACTTGGCACGAAGCCTTTGGAGGAACTAAAGCGAGATATCCCCAATACTTTACAGCATACCAGGATTTACTGGTATTGTTCCAGGATCCTTTTGTTTTGTTCTTTCCATTTCATTTTTTTTGCCTGATATGTGATGGTTGATATGTATATATATATTTGTGGATCTCTGCAATCTGTGGCAATTTTATCAGCGTCTTGGAGCAGTTTTCCCTCAGAGATCGGATCGGTCAGCACCTGTTGTCACACCAGCACAAACAGTTCCTGTGACATCTTATCCACAAGTTCTTCGTAATTCTGAATCTAGACCTGATGCAACCGAGTCTTCTGCTGAAGCAACATTGAGGTATTTTATTATTTTTTTCCAGATTTAAATTCCTTCTTTTTCGCTGAGAATGATTTGAGTTGTCAATGTAATTTTCATCAGAAGTGCCGAAAGGCTTGTGTTCTTGTGAGCAAAGTTAATGTATGCGTATCATGCTGTAGAAAACAGGTGGATTTCCGTTGAGCTTATCCATCAACATCTTGGTTTGTACAATTCGTTTTAATATTCCTAATGCAAATTATAATGTCATTCAGAAAGCATTAACTAGTGAAACTGTTTGTGCCATTTCATTGGTGAGCTCTAAGTAAAGCCCCACCATCCTATTTCTTCTAATATTATGCGATCATCCATATCTGCTCCTCTGTTAACGATGCTGTGCTGCTCTTGTTCTTAGCAATTAATAAATGTGAAATCAGGCACAATGATAGTTTTACCGTGAGACTTAGTTTGTTATGTTAGTTATGTGATCTTTGATCCATTGTCCTTTTTTGGTTTTAGCTTTGCAGATATTCAAAATGCACGTGGCATCATGGATGTCCTTGCAGAAATGCTGAGTGCTTTGGATCCTAGTAACAAAGAGGTATGCTTTTTTCACATAATATGACCACAAACTTTCTGGCTAGCAGTCATTGCCAGTGGGTAGTTGTGCTTGAGCAGTATTGTAGTTCAATTGGGATAATATGTGACTTCCCGCTATTTGAAGTGACAATGAATAGATTTGAGTATTTTTTCTATTTGTTAAATTGGTGAATACTTTCTTTGGCTATATATACGGAAGCTAAAATAATATGATGCATAATGCTCCAAAAAAACTTTGATAAACTATGAGATATTGACAATTTATGTGATTTTGGATGGCAGGGAATCAAGCAGGAGGTCCTTGTTGATCTGGTGGAACAGTGTCGTACATACAAGCAAAGAGTAGTGCACCTTGTTAACTCGACTTTGTAAGGCCTCTTCTTGCTTTTACTCCTACTTGTCATGTGTTTTTGTTTTGTTGAGAATTGATTTTCGACGTCCCAATCTTGGTGATGATAAACCTAATTACATCCCGAAAACGAACCTTTTAAAAAAAATTGAACTATTGGCTAGATCCTTGAAGATGGAGCACTCTAAAGAACCTCATGCCGTCTTTGAGCATGTCTTACTCACGATCCTTGTTACAACAGATGAAATTTGATTTTGTACGAGTTATTTCTCGGTTATGTTCTCCATTGCTGAATGCGGTTATTTTTCCCGATGTAGGGATGAATCACTATTATGTCAAGGACTAGCACTGAACGATGCGTTTCCAGCACTTGCCTACCTTTTATATTTTTTCCTTTTTTGGGTCATAATCGCCCGAACATTATCGCTCACTCTCTGGTGTTCTGATTTTGGTTGTACATATCTAACTGATAGCCAGCTTTTTTTCCATGAAAATAGGAGAATAACATAAATAATTGATAAAATAGCTTGTCCACAATATAACAAACATTTTTCTTTGCACTTACTTCCAGAAAATATGTTCTCAATATAGAGTGTCATCCCTACAGAACATTTGAATCCAAGATACACTTGCACCAACAAGAAGAGAAAACAGAGACAAAAATTAAGAGATGCTCTAAGTAACAACCTCCGTTATCAGGTAAAAGTTCTCCTCTTCAAGCAGTTCCTTAAATTGGGAATGTCTTTTTCCAGACAAGATTCCATTGCCTGACGTACCACAAAAGGATGATGCAGAAAATCCGTATTTTACAGGGGCGCCATAAAAAAAACATCTTGAAGCATGTTTCAACCTCACTGAAGATTGACTTTGGAGTTTTCCTGATACAATGGATCTCGTACAGGTTGAGTTGGCTCGACAGTCTAAATCAAAAAATATATTTGTTGGAAGGACGCTGGGAAGAAATGGGAAGTGATCTGCCATCTATCCTACGAAGCCAATATCTAACAGAATATTTAAGTCGAAACATATCAGAATGTAACACATTGGCATCACTATTGCAACACAATCAACAGATATCAATGTATTATTATCGAATCAGAACCAGCCGCTATCAACGTCGTGTAGTAGCACCCCATGCTTTAGCTCTTGTACCTCCGCTACAACGTCAACTCGTAAAAATCTAGACAAAGGAAACCGAAATTCAAACCTGATTCATCATGCGTTGTGAGCAATTTTCTAGTATTATCATGCGTCAATCCGACCCCGACTAGCCCGAATTGACATTCCTAATAGGGGATGCTTTGGGAGTAAAAAAATTCTCTCACGATCCATTACAAACATTTAAAAAAAATTAATTATTGATTTTTTTTATATTCCAATTCTTCCAGTTTTTTTTTAAAAAAAATATATTCTCTCTTTTTTTATCTTTTCAATTTTTTTATTGAACTATGTGTTGTCAATCTTTCTTGTATCATTTTCTCTTATTATAATTTATGTTTCTATACTACAGTAGGGATGCTGTGGGAGTAAAACGTTTACTCCCACAATCCATGAGCTCGAAAAGCTTGTTTGCTGTCAAAGTGCACTTTTTATATATTTTTATTTATTATAAATATAATTTTCAGGTTTTGTTTTTTTTAAAAAAATTCTATGTTCTGATCGAGGGACTGGGCATAACCTTCCAACTTTCGTTTTTTTTTAAAATTTTTTTTTTTTGTTTATCTATGCTAAAATATATAGTCTTCATTTGATTGAGATTGAATTAATCAACTTAAAAACATGTATTTGAATCATATAATTGCTGAATTAATTAAATGCATAACCCTATTTCGTAGGGCTTTTTTTTTTTTTGCTATCATCGTAAATAACAATGATTATATTGACAAAAATTTGTGTAAGACGATCTCACGGGTCGTATTTTGTGAGACAAATTTCTTATTTGAGTCATCCATGAAAAAATATTACTTCTATGCTAAGCGTATTATTTTTTATTATGAATATCGGTATGATTGACATGTCTCACAGATAAAGATTCATGAGACCGTCTCACAATAAACCTACTCGATTATGTTATAAAGTTTGGTGATGGTTTCATACATTTTACAATCTAACATAGTAAACTAAGCGAAAATGTGCATCTCAACATATATAGCAATAAATCATCTAATATTAGAATAATAACCCCAATATCTCATTCCAACTGCATAACAAGTCACAAGCAAAAACAAATAAAGACCAAAATTCCCCTTGGTAAGACAACATTACACAAAAAATTAGCCTTTGAGGACCCAAAATCGCCAATTTAAACGACTTGACCTTGCCATTCCTTATTCAGAGCTACACAATTACAATTTCATTCTGCACATCTCCAAGATATCGATTGCTGTAGCAATCTTTGAATCTTAAAGATTTATGATGGAACAAAAGGTTCCACAGACTCCGCAGCTGTGTTTCTGACTGTCATCCATCCGTGAATGTGTTGGTGCACAAGTCATTGTCCGCTTTGTGTTCTACTTTAGTTTCTGCAATATATGTCAGATATTCAAAACACTGCATTTTAAGGGAATCACAATCTCGTAATTCTCAACAAAAAAAAAAGTAGATATCAATGTGCACGGCATTGGTTCGCTAAAGGTTTCAGAAAATAAGAAGACAAGGGATCACCTTTGAACCAGTGCCTCGAGATGAGTTCTTTGAAATAGCAATTCAATTTGGTTAATACAAGCTTTTCTTGTTCCGCATATAATGAGCTAAGGCCATTCATGGATGATGACTCCATTGGCGTTCTCGCGTCAGAACTTGAGATGTGATGTGGAAAATCATCTGTCATAAATGATGTATCTTGTTCATCACACATTAATGCAAGTGTTGTTGGAGAAAATGGTCTTCGGTTATCTATAGCAGAGCCAGCCGACTCCCCCGACGAAGTTCTAATTCCATCTTCTTGATTTCCGTCTAAATTATGGTTATCCTTATGGTCTATGTGCGATGAAACAACATAGATTGTGGCCTCTTTCACACCCTCATCATTTGTAATCGTTGTCTTTTCTTCTGAATAAGCAAGTACAAATTTTTTTTAATCTTGAACTTACAAAAATAATGGACGTGGCCCATGGCCTTTATCTACCTGTAAATGTCCTTGCTGCTTCTGCTGAATCTTTAATTAAGAGTGCGCAGAGATCTTTCACATGATGTGATTGGATCATGCCAGCCAAAGAAGACCTTCAATCAGAGGGATAAAGAATAAGTGTTTATAAAGCAAAGTAACATGTGCGGATACCTGCAAATCTTAAATTAGTAAGTATTCCAAGCAAGTACACAAAAAATACGAAAAACATCAAAGTTTTACCTATAAAAGGTGGGTCCTAAAGTTGTTGCATAGTCAGGTTTAGACAGGTGAATAGATGATAACGCGGGATAAGATGCATCCGATGCCAAGCGAGTTTCCTATTTACAGAAGAAACAAGATTTTATGTAGACTTTAAACAAGTGTTTGACAGTTTTTTTTTTTAATCAGCAGCATGAACTGAGGTGCGGCAACATTGGAAACTAGACAAGTGCTTCACCAATTTAAGAACACAAAACGAAGAAACAAAACTGCCAAAAAAATTATAATTTCTAACGAAGTATGAAGTTCCATTAACTATTTCATAGGCACCTGAGAAAATTGTCGAAGCCTGCTAGTCAATTGATCATTAAGTGTGACCCGAAAGAGCATTCTCTGATTTTTACTCTTCTTGGATGGTGGAGTTCTAACGGCTGCATTGGTCACCTGTTGGATGACTGTCGCAGAGTTTGCTGGAATCCCATGGAAAAGAGCTTTCCTTTCTTCACTTCCGTCAAAATTTTTGCAGTCCATGCATTTGCATTTGTCAGAGCACAGAATATTGGCCTGGAAGCACTCACAGTACTTCTTCAGGCACCCGGACTTCTTACAATTGCATCCTTTGTAGTGTTCAACCTAGATTTTCCTTGAGTCGGTTAAAAGTATGCAATTACAAAACATCGTCATATATCAAATTTAACTAAAATAAAAGTTTTAGTTCCTAGTAGAACACAATCGGGATAAGAAAAATCGTTACTTCAGTAGGATTTAAAATCTGGTACTATGGATGCCAAAGCATAAGGAAAATCAAAGAATTAAATTGTGGCTTAAAAAGCAGTCAGAAATTATCAGAAAATCATGTTAAGTGCCCGTACATCCGAGGCTCCATGCGGACTGATAGCTATCTTCGGCATGAAGGCGTTAGGATTTCTCTCTAGTATGGCATAAATTGATGCCTTCCTGTTGGCCTCATATTCTATTTTATTATGACAGCCGATACAACTACATCCATCGCAGTAGATCCCAGAGGTAAAGCATTCGCAGTACCTGTTGGTCATTACAGCAAGCTTAACCAAGATCAGTAAACCACTACACGAAAAGGATTTGCACAAAATCAATTCAACGAGTAAAAGGCAGAACAGAAATTTACTGCACAGCAGAGTTAAATAAAACTTAGTGTATGTTCTTCAATCAACCAAACTAATGCAAGGGCCATTAGACCAGAAACAGGTTTAGAAATAAAGTTTCGCTTTTTTTTCTCAATCTGACATTCTATGTTTGTCCAAAACTGCATATCTAGTTAGACAAGTTGACTACTTCTCCAAGTGCAAAAACTAGAAAAAGGTTCATCACTAGTATCAAACAGCATAGCGTGATCAAATAGTATTATAATTTCAACATTATAAAAAAATGCAAGAAATTAGAAAAACTTTTTTTTCCAAAACATTTCTGCAAAAAACTGCGCATCTTCCAATTACTCAGCTGCAGGCAGCAACGTGCCAAAAATGAGGTAGTTACTTTATCTGTTTATCACAATCAAATGTTCACTGATTTCATCTTTTCCTACCAAGGGATTCATGAGGTTTGTAAATTGGAATTCACTGAAATGGTTGTACCAAACAGCAAAAAAAATTATTAAGTTGCCTTTGTTAAGGAGATGTTAATCAATTAGAGAAATGTACTTACATCTTCAAGCATCTAGAATTTTTACAGTTGCAATGTTTCTGCTTCTTCGGAGTGCAATCCTTCATATCTAGATGACACAGCGCTCGAGTTTTTGGGGACTCTGTGTTCCTGAATATCACCAGAGTTAGTAATCACTAATTATCATCTCTTACAACTAAGATATAAAGGCTTGTTACATCTAAGCCGCTCTATATAAATTTCTCGAGCACGAGGAAGTGACAAAAAATGCAACACGACCAGGAACACAAAATAAAGCGAATTTTGAAATGAAAATGACTATCATCCGTAACTGTAATTTTCTGTATTTGAACTCTAAACCCATCTTACAGTACTTTTACGCTGCCGTTTCACGTCAATACCTCTATCCATGATTTCGACACATTGCAGATTTGAACCGTATGGCTCAGTTTCTGCTACAGAAAAGTATGACAGTACACATAAACCGTTAAACATATAAACACATACTCTACCCTTTACATTATCAAATATCCATTCACAGCTAAATTAATATTTAACTAAACTTTCACTTCTGAAATTGACTGGAATTCTAATCAATTCAAAGTCCCATAAAAAAGCATCCAAAAATCTTTCTTTTCTACCTTCTCAATTCAAACCTCAACACAAAAGTATTAAAATCACTTCCTCGTGGAAAGATTATTTAAGCAATAGAACATTTTGGGCAGCATTTGAGTTGCGTTTGTGGAGTAAATTAGTGAGTAAATAATGGTTGGTCGAAGCTTGCACATGTATTCACATACAAAATTTTTGGATTCATTTGAGTATAAATAGATAAACTTTTCCTCATTGTAAACCATCCCAAAGCAACAAGCTCAATCATAAAGAAAGTCTTGTGAGTTTAAGGCAAACTGCTTTGGATCTGAAATTGGTGGGTGTATTTGAGAGTTTGAATCTTTTGTTTTTTAATGTGTATTCACAATCTTCTACAATATTGAAATAAATAACAAGGTGCAATATTTATCCTGGACCTAAAACCAACAGTCATATCAGAGCAGGGGTCCTTTAGAAACTCTCAGTATGCATTTGGATTGCAGCTTTGTCTCATCTTCTAGACGAGAAAAGATTCTTTTAAGTGTGGAGAAGGTAGAGGAGTTCCAAAGTCACGGTTTATTGCTGATTTCTTTCATCATGCCAATAATTCGGTGTGTGCCATAGAAAGGTGATTATGGTGGATATTACTCTCGTTGTAGAGAACACTGAGAAATAAAGCACTACCTACTCAAACCTGATTTACGAGCTACTGTTGGGGTTAATAACATAATCCCACCAAGTAAGGCCAAGGCATTGATGAAATGGAAAGCCAAAGCGGGCATAGCCATGTATCCGTTGTTTGCTGCCATAACAGATTTGTTGTGGTGGATTTGAAATTTCAACACACAAAAGGAACTTGGGAATCACTTTCGACTTTTTTTCAAGACACCAAGAGTTTGAGATGGTAAGACATAACTAAACTTTTTCTAAGCTCAATTATGGAAAAGTCTTGAGCATAAAATAGAGTTGTATGCTGGGTTGTAGAGTGTAGACTCAATTGTTTGAGTTCTCAATTTGGTGTGCTGTATTTCAAAGTTTTATATTTTGTTTTGTCGAAGACTCGATGCGTATTCACCATCTTCCAAATAATAAAATAAAATACGATATGCCTCGTTTATCCTGGACGAAATTATAACCAAAATGTCCAGACAATTAACATAAAAAAATAAGTTGCAAGGACTCACTGCAATGGCTGCAGGGCAGACTTAGGTAAAGAAACCAGCTTAACTGGGTGAGCCCGAGGTAACAAAATTGGCAGCGATTTCTTTTGTCTCCCGGTAGAAGCAATTTCGCGTGGTGGTGATTTGGACAGAGACCTTATCCGCTTCGGTCCCGTAGAAGGTATTTTTGTCTGTGCCACCTGCTGCGGCAATCGAGAACTTGCATGAAATTGCCGCGATGGCGCCAAGGCCAGCAACTTCGACTGTAACTGAGCCTGCGGATGCTCTGGCAGAATCGAATTCCCCTTGCCATTAGCGTTTGTAGTTCCAGAAGCTTTACAACTGGCCGCAAAATCCAACTGCCTGGCCACTGCCGCCGTTTCACTCTGCTCCATCACCCAAGTTTCTTCAATTTTCTTCTCCAAAACAAAGATACTGTATATTTAATCGCATGCAGTAAAACTAAAAATCAGAACGAATCTGCAGTTTCCGGGGTAAATAAATTGGATAAATCTTCTGGTTTCCAGAGTTTGATGATCTCTCGCTCGTGAAAAATCGATTTCTTTTCTTCTTCCACGCAAAATTTTTAAATTAGTTCGATTTCCCTGAAATCCCGAGAGATCCAAAACTCAATACATCATATATGGGTCAAGATTTTGCCGATGACCCTCAGATTTTGAGGGGTTTTTAGAGAGAGAAATTTTCGCAGAATTCTGAGTCATACGTATATATATATACTCCCTCCCCAACTCTTTTGAAATTCAATTTTCGAAAATTTGACGGTTAGGTGAGGATAGGATTTGGTCGTACGGCTGATATTGAAATTGTTGATCGTACGGTTACAGTTTGAAAAAGGGTAAGGTGCAGATTTTCAGTCGTTAGATTCAGAAAGAATTATCTCTTCCCTTTATTTTATCTTTCCATTTCAAAATGGTGAATACGGATAAACTAAAATCAAATGACCGAACTGATTTAACTTAATACTCATTATTTGATAAAGCAACTTTCAATTCAAAACATCATATTTTTGGTTTGATTTTGTTATATTAATTCATAAAGCATTGTTTGGTGCAAACGATAACGAATTAGTTTATTACATATCTTTTGTTTCATCTAACATTTTATTCGAGTTCTATATAAGATTAAATTTATAAATCAATATTTATTTATTTAACATCTTTATATCATTCAGTCCTATTTCAAAAAATCAACGATTCTTAATAGTTTTAGTAGTAATGCTAGTTCTTTGTTTTTTAAGGACATTGGTCATAAGTTCCAAAAATTTTGGTTTTTATTAAAAAAAATTAAAACTAAATATTCATCGTTCATTTCATAATACCACATGCTAATTATTATTATCATATTTCGAATTTCTTCAATCTTATCCTATATATACTTGAAATCATCCGAACGAAAAAAAAATCTAACCAACTATTCTAATTTTTGAATATTTTTACAAATATATCTTTTAATTGGATTGTTTTATTCACTTTCATTCATCTTCAATTTCTAGTTTAATTTACATGCAATAGCAATTTATTTTCTCAAATTCAAAAGTTTGGTTGGTAATTTAGTGTTAAGATTGGCACCCCAAAAGCTAGCTCAAGGAGGGAGTATTGTCCAAGTCCATATATATACAACTCCCAGGTATTGTATCCAACCGATGTGGGACAATTAACGTCCAGGAATGAACATCTGGAGCGTGAAGTTTACAAATGACCCAATTATGGGCAGAACGGGTGGCCTAACTATAGGCAGTTCAACACATAACGGTGGAACCTGGCTCTGATACCATGTTAAGATTGGCACTTGAACCTAACTCAACCCCAAAAGCTAGCTCAAGGAGGGAGGATTGCTCAAGTCCATATATACAGCTCCCAGGTATTCTATCCAACCGATGTGGGACAATTAACAATTAGATTCAAGTTTCAATTTAATTTTATGGATAACATTTTTTAAGAAATCAAAAATTACTCGATGGGACCATATCAAATGTTCAGTCAACTGTACATGGACGAACGTTAAAATTCAAGCCTTTATATTTTTATGTAAAAACTGGTAGATTTTTTTTCATTTTAACGATGTGAAAAAACCAAAAACGAGGTTCGGTCTGATTACCATGTGATTTTGGTATTCTCAATGTCATTTGTATTTCACATTCTGCATCATATATTTCCTGAAAAAAACAAACCAACCTTTATAAATTACTCATTGTGATACAATTCCTTCATAAAGGCCGATGTGAAAGTGTAAACAACTGTATATGATTGGACAAAAATCACTGGAGAGAAGATATATCCAATTTAAAGAATCGAAAAGTTTCAGGAAAAGAGAGTTCCAGCAAAAGAAGAGACCAAATCAACGGCCAAGATCGTTTGACAGGATATGTGCTGTGTATGGACCATAGTGTGTACTTTTTTTTTTGGGGGTGGGTGGTACGAAAAGTTGGAAACAAGAGGCCCTATTTATTTATTTATTTATTTATTTTTATTTTTTTTTGAGTAGAAGAGTTGGTAAATTTATTGCATAATTCATCTTTTATAAATTGAACAAATCAAAAAGTAAATTCATCATTCACCCAAATAATAGGTGACGAAGAAGAAAAAAAAAACCGGGCCATGTTATGTGCTATTTTATTAGTCGATCTATGAAGATAAATCATATTAGAAATCACTGGTGTTGTCATAAGTTCTATTATATCTGCCTTGCAAAAACCAATGTAAACAAGGTCACAAGAAGCCCCTTTTGTTTGCCTTTTAGTTAAAAAAATTTACATTTTTTGAATTTTAAAAGAATTTTAAACTAGGGACTGAACAAAATATGACATCGTAGTAAATGAAATATAACTTAGATATTACATATTTGTTTCTTTATTATATATCATGATAAAAAAATTATATATTTTAAGGATATATTTTTCCCATTTAGGTATCTAAGTTTGGTGTCAACCATGCTCATTTTCAGTAATATATCCTCACATTTAAGAAATTGCACTCATTTTCTCACGGTTTAATTTAAGGGATTTTTTTTTTAAAAAAAAGGCTTCATTGCGTGTAAATTTTTTTATATACATATAAATAGCTATCTCTTCTATGTATTTCACACGTACGTAGAAGAAGGCTATTTTAGATAAATTACATCACTTAATAGTTCTAGAAAGAAATTAAATAATAATAAGACTAATCTTGTTAACTATTTGATATAGTATATTAATCAATATCTATAATAGTATCCCTACAATTTTTATATACATTGTTGGATAGTGGTCGAAAAATTACATTTGAGCTATTTTACAATTTCAAATGTTTGAATAGTATCAATATCATTGACTATAATTTTTGATAAAATGATAATCATGATATCTTATAATAATTGATATCATAGTCAAGATAATGTCACTACAAGAATAAATGCTTATGGTGACATTCATAAATGTCATCATATTCAATATTTAGTGACATTTAAGTTTTAGTGACAGCTCCAACAAATGTCATCTATTCCAATGTCGTCTTAAACTTACTGACATTTTTTAATGTCATTATAAGATGTTAATGACAACTTCATACGTGTTACTAATTATTCATATAATGACAATTTTAAATGTCAGGAAAACTCATGTTTAAATACATTTATAGATGCCTTGTTATTATAGTAATAATGACAAATTTATATGTCAGTTAAAATCATTTATAATGACAACTAAAAGTGTCGTGTATGTTATTTATAGTGATAATAACAAATGTGAGAATATTTGGGTTGGATAAATATAGGAGGAGGGATATGGAGGGAGACAATTATTTTCCCTCCTCCAATATTTATCTAACCCAAATATTCTCACACTTATTTCTAGTAAAATTTTTAAGTTTTTTAATGATTTTTTACGATGTGGGAAAAGTAATTGTTCTCATCCATATAAAAGATGAAATCAATTAAAAATGTCATGATAACTAATCTAATATGTTTTTTTATTTTACACATTATTAATTTTTTACAAGTGTCGTTATTAAGTATTTATAACAACATTTAATTAAAAATATCTACAAAAAAGTGTCACAATAGCCATTTATTGTTGTAGTGTGTATTCAGTACTGATGGATTATAAAGAGTGGAATCATCGTGAGGTGGGTTGCTAGAGAGTTGTAATTGTTTCAGCTAGGAGAACGATCAATTAAAACATGACATATATTATTGTATAATTTTAAATATTTGAGTAATATCATGATTGTTAACTATATTTTCGATGACACGAGAAATATCATTCTATCAGTTTTTACTTTCATTCAAAATAAAATTACTTTACGATTTTCTCTTTTTCTTCAATGGAGTAGCAAAGAAAATGGTGATAGTTTGAACAAAGTTGTACCAAAATTCCGATGCCCACAAAATGTATCACGTTCTCGATCCATGACTGGTCCCGTCTTCTATTATATTTCTTTTCATTTTGAACTTTATATTTTATCTCTCCCATTCCGCAAAACTAATCGAGTTTTATAACACTTAATTTGATATACTAATAAAAATAATTTTGGATTAAATAAATATAATGTAATACATTGAAAATAGAATAATCGTGCAAATTCAACAACAAAAAATATATATAATTTGAAAAAAAATGTATAATTGCATGCAGTGTGCGTGCGTGCGTGTATCCATAGCTAATTAATTTAATGCAAAAATTTGTTTGAGACGATCTCACTGATCGTATTTTGTGAGACAACTCTCTTATTTGAGTCATGCATAAAATATGTCGCTAATTTAAAAAACCGTCGCAAATTATATCTACGAACCGTTGTCGTTGAACACACTTTCAACAACACCCTCAGTTACAACAGTTTTCAAATGGCCTAGGCAACGGATAATATTCGTTGTCGCTTAGCATTTTTGTTGTGGTTTTTATTCCTAATTATGATTGACAAATATAGTAAAAGTCATTTTTTAAAAAAAAAAGATTAATATTTTATCTAAATATGCTATTTTAAAATTAGTATTGTTTGCTAAATATTTCACAATATAACCTTCTATAATTAAAAATATGTCACTCTTCAATTTATAGGATTTTTTTAAATAAAAAAAATATATAAAAAAGTTACTTTAAACCAAAAAAAAAAAAAAAGACTTTCCAAAAAAGTAAGAAAATTGGATATTAAAAAAATATAAAAATTAGTCATTTCAATAAAAATATTATAACGAAATTTAAACAAATACATTTTATAATTTGGTGTACTACAACATAACAAATAATTCATCTACTAATCGTGTATTAATGAAAATCACGAGTGATTGAGCCATACGTTGATATTGGTTAATCCAAAATATTTTATCTAACTCAAATAATATTCCAGTCATTCAAACAAGAAAAAACAATTTTTATAAATATACGATGTCTATCTCATATGACAAACAAAATAATGATACATAATTAATTATTTCTCAAAAAATGTTAATTTATCTCGTATAACTAATAACTATTTATATAAAAATTTTATTGTTATCATAATAATAACAACACCAAATACAAAAAAAATTCAATATTACCAACAAAAATAATAACGCTACCTTCTAAGAGTTGCTCGTAGGAAATGACAAAATTAATGAACAATATTATCACATAAAATTTTAAAAATTCTTATCAAAAAATAACATTATAATACACAATTATTTCAAAAAAAATAAAAATAAAATTAATATATGTCAAATACTTCAAAATTATTGTGCTCGATAAACCAACACAGTGTAGTCGGAAAATACAACCGGGAACAAGAATCCGTGACAGTTTAAAGCATTTTGCGCAAGTGAGTCGGAGGAAATGCGCGCCATATAGAGGGCCGAAAGAAATCTGTGACAGCTTGTCATGGTTATAAAAAAAAATAGAATTCGGAAGACTCTTTTTCGGATTGCATTATTTTTATAAAACTCTCACTTTTGCAATATATTATTAGATAATTTTTAAATTTATATTATTTTGGAACAAAATCCTCACCATTGTATGCGCGTACAAATTCCGTGTGTAACGTAATACTACAAATTAAAACATCAAATAAAGTGTTGAATATAGGTACTTAACATGTATTCATTTAAAAAAAACATGTATAATTTATACATATAAAGTGGTGAGGGTAATTAATAAACTAATTAATGAATGATGAATTATAGAAAACGAACATTTTGTCGTTTTGATTTCCAAAACCAGCTCGATCCATGGCTTTAGCTCGAATCCCAAACCCAGTAAGATCAAAGCGCCACTGATGCTGTCAGAAATGGATTATTATATATTAATATCGGAAGCTAATATAATAAATATGCTCACAAAAAAAAAAAAAGAAGAAGAAGAAGATATGTTAATAATAATATTCTTCCCAAAAAAATATACATAATACTTATAATGTAAATTTCGCAGGCTTTGCATATACAAAGTACACACACACATACGACATACATAAATGCATTCTTATTATGTTTGATTATGTATATATTTGGCAAATTAATTGACCAAGAAACACAATATTGTTTTTCTCTAAGACTCTGTTTGATACGTGTGATAGGATAAGTAAATGATTAATAGTTAGAGTGATTAAAAAATGAGATATATGGATTAATAGATGGTGTGATATTATATGAAATTAATTTATAAAAAATATAATAAAAATTTAAATATTATATTAATTATTAAATTTTCACTAATTTTAATTTTAATATTATATTGAAGAAAACAATTCAAAGATATTATGGTCAATATACAATCTTATCATGATCACTATTCAAAAATTATTAATTATCACACCCTTTGAGAAGGGATATTTAATCACACAAATAACATGAAATAGTGTGGGCTTTCAATCATAATCAATGGTCTGTAGATTAATAAAAAACGAACCAAACGCGAGATAAGAGAATGGTTATTAAATAATCATTCCCTTATCGTGGTTACTAAACATAGCCTAAATGGACTGATAATTTATGCGATTATTATTTTTCTTTATTTTATGCATTGTATAAATTTCATCGTCGAGGGATTAGTGATAGTATAAATTTATGCGATTATTATTTTTTCTTTATTTTACGCATTGTATAAATTTCAACAATCGCTATCAAAATCAGATTCTCTACCCTCTTCACGAAATACAACAATATCTTGTAAGAGTTTGGTAGCAACATCAATATTCATATTTTCGGATTGAAGACAACGACTCAAATAATTTCATACACTCCATTATGCTCCTCACTCGCTTCATGAGCTACAAGACTACTCAAGTTATGCCAGTCATAGTATGCTTCATTAACTAAGTATCAATCTTTTTCTTTTGTTTTTTGAACAATTTACCACAAAACAAAAGATTTTATCTAAAGAACATGAATATAATAGCCATCTTCTATCATTTTCCTCCTCGTTTGGTAAACTTCTTCTATAATGCAATACGTTAAAATGTGTGTTGGTACTATCTTTTGGAAACAAAATACGAGCATCTCTCTTTGGACCTTTCTCTACCAAAATGTCTCTAACTTTTTTTTATATTATTTTTTTATCAATATTATCCCAGTTTCCTAGATCATCAAAACAAGTTTCATGTTAAATTGGCTCATCATCTTTCTCAGAAGAATTGGATTCATCTACAATGAGAGGTGCAAGGACCTCTTCATTGTTGCCCATTTCATCCATATTGACAGGTTCAAACACGTCTTCGTCATGATTTAATCCATTATCTTCTTCTTTATTCACCAAATTTTCAGCCACGTACATTTTTACTCCCTAAGATATTTGGAGTAAAATACTTATTGATATCTTCAGCTTGACTTCTATTTTTTGATATCGATCCCGACATACTGTACTTGGGAGGCATGGTATATGAATTTGTTTAACAAACATTGAAACAAAGATATAATTTTCTTTCACTCAACCAACCTAATTTACAACTGATCTACCTCAAGGAATGACAATTGACAAAATATCAATCTAATATCTTTAAAAATGCAATCAAAATTATTTAATTGCATCAGAAATAAACATCTTGTAATTGGTTAACAAATCAGATAAATTAGACGGCTCCAAAAACCCAATCCAACAGTAAGCCTAAACATATACAAAAAAATTAGTATCGGCATCACCTACCTTGGCTTCAGTTTAGAGTTAATTTGTATTTGAACAATTTATTCCGAAATAAAACTTCGAACTAAAAAAATTTCCAAAACCCACTTCGTTAAGTTAAGACAAAAACTTGTGTGAGACAAAATCCAAATGTTTCTGCTTCTTCGGAGTGCAATCCTTCATATCTAGATGACACAGCGCTCGAGTTTTTGGGGACTCTGTGTTCCTGAATATCACCAGAGTTAGTAATCACTAATTATCATCTCTTACAACTAAGATATAAAGGCTTGTTACATCTAAGCCGCTCTATATAAATTTCTCGAGCACGAGGAAGTGACAAAAAATGCAACACGACCAGGAACACAAAATAAAGCGAATTTTGAAATGAAAATGACTATCATCCGTAACTGTAATTTTCTGTATTTGAACTCTAAACCCATCTTACAGTACTTTTACGCTGCCGTTTCACGTCAATACCTCTATCCATGATTTCGACACATTGCAGATTTGAACCGTATGGCTCAGTTTCTGCTACAGAAAAGTATGACAGTACACATAAACCGTTAAACATATAAACACATACTCTACCCTTTACATTATCAAATATCCATTCACAGCTAAATTAATATTTAACTAAACTTTCACTTCTGAAATTGACTGGAATTCTAATCAATTCAAAGTCCCATAAAAAAGCATCCAAAAATCTTTCTTTTCTACCTTCTCAATTCAAACTTCAACACAAAAGTATTAAAATCACTTCCTCGTGGAAAGATTATTTAAGCAATAGAACATTTTGGGCAGCATTTGAGTTGCGTTTGTGGAGTAAATTAGTGAGTAAATAATGGTTGGTCGAAGCTTGCACATGTATTCACATACAAAATTTTTGGATTCATTTGACTATAAATAGATAAACTTTTCCTCATTGTAAACCATCCCAAAGCAACAAGCTCAATCATAAAGAAAGTCTTGTGAGTTTAAGGCAAACTGCTTTGGATCTGAAATTGGTGGGTGTATTTGAGAGTTTGAATCTTTTGTTTTTTAATGTGTATTCACAATCTTCTACAATATTGAAATAAATAACAAGGTGCAATATTTATCCTGGACCTAAAACCAACAGTCATATCAGAGCAGGGGTCCTTTAGAAACTCTCAGTATGCATTTGGATTGCAGCTTTGTCTCATCTTCTAGACGAGAAAAGATTCTTTTAAGTGTGGAGAAGGTAGAGGAGTTCCAAAGTCACGGTTTATTGCTGATTTCTTTCATCATGCCAATAATTCGGTGTGTGCCATAGAAAGGTGATTATGGTGGATATTACTCTCGTTGTAGAGAACACTGAGAAATAAAGCACTACCTACTCAAACCTGATTTACGAGCTACTGTTGGGGTTAATAACATAATCCCACCAAGTAAGGCCAAGGCATTGATGAAATGGAAAGCCAAAGCGGGCATAGCCATGTATCCGTTGTTTGCTGCCATAACAGATTTGTTGTGGTGGATTTGAAATTTCAACACACAAAAGGAACTTGGGAATCACTTTCGACTTTTTTTCAAGACACCAAGAGTTTGAGATGGTAAGACATAACTAAACTTTTTCTAAGCTCAATTATGGAAAAGTCTTGAGCATAAAATAGAGTTGTATGCTGGGTTGTAGAGTGTAGACTCAATTGTTTGAGTTCTCAATTTGGTGTGCTGTATTTCAAAGTTTTATATTTTGTTTTGTCGAAGACTCGATGCGTATTCACCATCTTCCAAATAATAAAATAAAATACGATATGCCTCGTTTATCCTGGACGAAATTATAACCAAAATGTCCAGACAATTAACATAAAAAAATAAGTTGCAAGGACTCACTGCAATGGCTGCAGGGCAGACTTAGGTAAAGAAACCAGCTTAACTGGGTGAGCCCGAGGTAACAAAATTGGCAGCGATTTCTTTTGTCTCCCGGTAGAAGCAATTTCGCGTGGTGGTGATTTGGACAGAGACCTTATCCGCTTCGGTCCCGTAGAAGGTATTTTTGTCTGTGCCACCTGCTGCGGCAATCGAGAACTTGCATGAAATTGCCGCGATGGCGCCAAGGCCAGCAACTTCGACTGTAACTGAGCCTGCGGATGCTCTGGCAGAATCGAATTCCCCTTGCCATTAGCGTTTGTAGTTCCAGAAGCTTTACAACTGGCCGCAAAATCCAACTGCCTGGCCACTGCCGCCGTTTCACTCTGCTCCATCACCCAAGTTTCTTCAATTTTCTTCTCCAAAACAAAGATACTGTATATTTAATCGCATGCAGTAAAACTAAAAATCAGAACGAATCTGCAGTTTCCGGGGTAAATAAATTGGATAAATCTTCTGGTTTCCAGAGTTTGATGATCTCTCGCTCGTGAAAAATCGATTTCTTTTCTTCTTCCACGCAAAATTTTTAAATTAGTTCGATTTCCCTGAAATCCCGAGAGATCCAAAACTCAATACATCATATATGGGTCAAGATTTTGCCGATGACCCTCAGATTTTGAGGGGTTTTTAGAGAGAGAAATTTTCGCAGAATTCTGAGTCATACGTATATATATATACTCCCTCCCCAACTCTTTTGAAATTCAATTTTCGAAAATTTGACGGTTAGGTGAGGATAGGATTTGGTCGTACGGCTGATATTGAAATTGTTGATCGTACGGTTACAGTTTGAAAAAGGGTAAGGTGCAGATTTTCAGTCGTTAGATTCAGAAAGAATTATCTCTTCCCTTTATTTTATCTTTCCATTTCAAAATGGTGAATACGGATAAACTAAAATCAAATGACCGAACTGATTTAACTTAATACTCATTATTTGATAAAGCAACTTTCAATTCAAAACATCATATTTTTGGTTTGATTTTGTTATATTAATTCATAAAGCATTGTTTGGTGCAAACGATAACGAATTAGTTTATTACATATCTTTTGTTTCATCTAACATTTTATTCGAGTTCTATATAAGATTAAATTTATAAATCAATATTTATTTATTTAACATCTTTATATCATTCAGTCCTATTTCAAAAAATCAACGATTCTTAATAGTTTTAGTAGTAATGCTAGTTCTTTGTTTTTTAAGGACATTGGTCATAAGTTCCAAAAATTTTGGTTTTTATTAAAAAAAATTAAAACTAAATATTCATCGTTCATTTCATAATACCACATGCTAATTATTATTATCATATTTCGAATTTCTTCAATCTTATCCTATATATACTTGAAATCATCCGAACGAAAAAAAAATCTAACCAACTATTCTAATTTTTGAATATTTTTACAAATATATCTTTTAATTGGATTGTTTTATTCACTTTCATTCATCTTCAATTTCTAGTTTAATTTACATGCAATAGCAATTTATTTTCTCAAATTCAAAAGTTTGGTTGGTAATTTAGTGTTAAGATTGGCACCCCAAAAGCTAGCTCAAGGAGGGAGTATTGTCCAAGTCCATATATATACAACTCCCAGGTATTGTATCCAACCGATGTGGGACAATTAACGTCCAGGAATGAACATCTGGAGCGTGAAGTTTACAAATGACCCAATTATGGGCAGAACGGGTGGCCTAACTATAGGCAGTTCAACACATAACGGTGGAACCTGGCTCTGATACCATGTTAAGATTGGCACTTGAACCTAACTCAACCCCAAAAGCTAGCTCAAGGAGGGAGGATTGCTCAAGTCCATATATACAGCTCCCAGGTATTCTATCCAACCGATGTGGGACAATTAACAATTAGATTCAAGTTTCAATTTAATTTTATGGATAACATTTTTTAAGAAATCAAAAATTACTCGATGGGACCATATCAAATGTTCAGTCAACTGTACATGGACGAACGTTAAAATTCAAGCCTTTATATTTTTATGTAAAAACTGGTAGATTTTTTTTCATTTTAACGATGTGAAAAAACCAAAAACGAGGTTCGGTCTGATTACCATGTGATTTTGGTATTCTCAATGTCATTTGTATTTCACATTCTGCATCATATATTTCCTGAAAAAAACAAACCAACCTTTATAAATTACTCATTGTGATACAATTCCTTCATAAAGGCCGATGTGAAAGTGTAAACAACTGTATATGATTGGACAAAAATCACTGGAGAGAAGATATATCCAATTTAAAGAATCGAAAAGTTTCAGGAAAAGAGAGTTCCAGCAAAAGAAGAGACCAAATCAACGGCCAAGATCGTTTGACAGGATATGTGCTGTGTATGGACCATAGTGTGTACTTTTTTTTTTGGGGGTGGGTGGTACGAAAAGTTGGAAACAAGAGGCCCTATTTATTTATTTATTTATTTATTTTTATTTTTTTTTGAGTAGAAGAGTTGGTAAATTTATTGCATAATTCATCTTTTATAAATTGAACAAATCAAAAAGTAAATTCATCATTCACCCAAATAA